>NW_022974844.1:0-18692 GCF_012274545.1 Fukomys damarensis | reverse complement strand
ATCCAGCCTTCCCTGGCAACCGTGGGAAACGTTCCAAGCTGCCCACTTCCTGGCATTATGACGCCTGAGCTCTGCAATGGCCCTCACCCTAACTGCACACTCTGACACTCTAGCAGCCTCTGACCACACTGAATTATTATCTCAGCTTTCCAAATTTGCCTCATTGACTCCAATCTTAGGCCTCTCAATATACAATCCACATCTATTTCCTCCCACAAAGTTTCAGTCGAATACATCTCAGGAGGAAATCGAGATGGCAAGACCAATTTAGCAGAACAATGGCCTTGGCTCAATGGGTGGATGAAACAAAAGTAGCATAGACTGCCTGGGCTACCCCTGCTCTATATGCCTGAATATGATATCCTTCAAAGTGAAATAAATGAGTCATACATGTGTAAATACCAAATATTTTCTCCAGGGGGCATAAACAATAATAGTGCATAAGATCCTAATGAGATATGTGACAATATGAAATAGGAAGAGAAAGTCTTAAGGTGTAGGGGAGGGGGAAGTGTAGGTGAAAGGTAATAAGGGGAAGGAAAAAACAGGAAAAAATGAGACAAATGGAAGGAAAATAACTGGAAATATGTAGGGTAGTAGAGACTGAAGGGAGGGCAGGGACAAGGGGAAAAAGGGGGGGGAACCAATACGGAACATGTAAAGGTACAAGATCCCAACAATGAATGGAACTGTACATTATACCTAAAATGCACCAATAAACTCAATGAGGAAAAAAAATTCCCAGAACACTCACATGCTAAGACATGTGGTTGTTTCTCTTGGGCAAGTGATCATTTTAGTGGGGCCCTACAACCACCCACTAGGGAAGCAGGGCCACCTGAGGAAGACAAGGCTACCTGTGGGGTGGGTACCTCGTTTGGGAAATAGAGTCGTACTCAGGTTGCTGACGGGACCTGGAGAAGGACCTTCTCCAAAGTTGAAGCTGCAATAAAGCCCAATGGCTCCGGCTGCATCCCGCTTATGCCTTCACATCACACAAGCCTCCAACTAGCAGCACAGTCCTATTTTCTAGCCATTGCGCAAGAACACAACCCTCACACAAGGGAGTGGAGGTGCGTACGAAGATTTCCCTACACATTCCAGGGCAGGGGAGCACACCTGGAACAACGGAAGGCATCTCAAACACAATTAGATCCAAGGCTGAGCCCAACACTTTCTTTTCTTACACGGGCATTTAAACTGCGCTTCCAAAACACGTGGAAGAATGATGAGGCACGGGATTCCCAATTTGGCTAAGTCCACGTTGCATTTAAACATTGGTATCTGATGGTTGTCTTCCTCTGTGGAATGGACAGCCAGGAAATGGGAGGCATGGGAGGTGAAGTATAGTATTGTGGAATGCCGTGTAAGGAAGAAGCAGGAAAATGAGGACAGGGGATGCGAAAAGGAGGCAGCCAGGGCAATAGGGACTTGTGGATGTGAGGAAAGGATGAGAGTTTCATGGGCATCTGTTCTTGCAGCGGCTGAGTGGGCACATGGGTCTCCACAGTGGGCTTGTAGGAGTGAAAACAATGCTGTCACTTAGGAACCAGACTGGGAATTTGGAAGAGAGATCCAAGGAATGGATGGAGTCCACAGTGTGAGCTTCGTGACTAGGGGTAATATAGGTAAACAGGAAGGGGCATCCCTGAGAAGTGGGAGCGAGGAAAAGGAACACTGTTTCAGAAAATATAGAAAAGTCTACCCAAGATATTGGACCATAGTCAGCATGGGAAGGTGTCAAGGGCTGAAACAGGACCTGAGAAGGAACTTTTTCCCCAGAGTGAAGGAAACCCTGGGCTGACAAGGACCGGTCCCGTAGGATGCCATTCTGCAATCTTTTGGATGTGAACACCAGAAATTAATAGGATAAAAGCGTTTGCAGTGTCACTAAGAATACTCCGGAGACTGTTTCAGGTCAAAGAGCTGCCCCTTTAGAAGGAGGGCCTGAAAGTCTGGAGATGAAAGGTGATGACAGTCCGATAATCCTGTGAACTAGCTCAGTCACACTGTGCTGTTATTGAAAACCGCTGACAAAGGCACACTGGCTGCTACTGTGACTGGATCTCTCTTGAAACGATGCCAAAAGTGCAAGACAGAGTGTCCAGTGCCCTGCTGGAGGACTTCTGGGATCTGTTCAGGAAGGTTGTCGAGGCCCTCTACCCCAGGCCACCAGAACTGAGAGTCAAAATTCCTCAGTGTTCTCAGAAACTCCTCACACTTGTGTCTTTGAACAGGAGCCAGAAGACAGGCCTAAATGGATGGGTGTGACACTCAGGCCTTAGCTTTCTGCTGATGTCTCCATGATTCCCACTATAACCCTTCCCCCAGCCCATGACCACTCATCTCAGCTGCCAACTCTGCAGCATTATCACAGCCTAGTTCTGGGTTGGCACAGGCCCTCATTGTGCACTCTCAGTGTCTGCCAGCCTCTGGTAATATTGTATTGACATCTGGGCCACTGAAATCCACCTCACTGGCTCTGATCCCACACCTCTCAATTCATTGCTCCACCCTCATATATCAGGGTTCCACCCTCAAATATCAGGGTCCAACCCTTCTGAATGGGAGATCTACAGAGCAACACAATTTTAACAAAACAATGGCCCAGGCTCCAAGGCCTGAGGAGTAGATGAAACCCCCACAGGCTTGAATTTTATCCTTTGGATGTCCCCTGAGAAACAGCTCTCTGAGACATTTTGCTGTTTAACTCAGGATAAATGGCCCTTTTCCTTGGCCACAAAACACTCTTCTTCGAGTAGTGGTGACACAACAAATGCAGGGCATGTTGAGTGCAGGATTTTTCACCTGGGAGAAAGTGCCCTGCATGGCGCAGGTGGGGGGAGCAGGTAGGGCAGGACCTGGAGGTGGAGTTTCTGAACAGACAGTGCTACCCAAAAGACCAAAGTCCCTGTCTGGGTCTCCCTTAGCGCAACATGTTATGCAGGCCATAAAAGCCCTGCACAGGCCTGTTTAGGAGTCTTTGCAAAGGACCAACTCCTTCGGACGAGTAAGGGGAGAAGTGTACCATGATTCCAGAACAAAGTACAAGCCAGAACATAGCAATTCCGATCATTGAATCCATGTCCTACACAATCACATCATGTACAGAGCCAACATTTTCTAGGCTTCCAATGCCGTGGAACACAGCACCTCCAAATCCTGTTGCAGAATGATGAGCAATGCAATTCCCAATGTGGCTGAGGATAACTATTATCATTTCCACGTTATTGGAGGGCTGCAATGACACATCTTCCCAAAAGGGAGAAAACTGGGCAGCTGGGAGTGAAAGGAAAACAGAGGGAAGGCATGAAAGTAGGAAGTAGAGAAATGTACAGGGTGAGGTGACCATGAGGCAGCCAGAGCAACAGGGCCTTGGTGACGCTGAAGAAAGCCAGAAGGTCAGACTGGCAACTGGTCCTGCGGTGCCTGTGTTTGTACGGTGTCTTCAGCAGTACCTTTCAGTAGGGACCAGGAGGTTCTAATGAGGACCAGGGCTTGGGCAATTAAGAGCAAGATCAATGGAGTGGAGGGAGGCTGAGGCACAGCCAAGGTGGCTAGGGCCAAAAGAGGAAACCAGGCAGGGGCAGCCCACAGGAGCTGGGAAGGAGGACAGCAGTTCTCTCTCAGAGACTCAGAAATAGTTGAACCAACACACTGGGCCTTAAGAAAGCACGGGCCTGGGTCAACAGCTGCAAGAGGGATGATGGCAGAGATCTTCCAATGGAGTGAAGGACACTATGCAGTCAATGAACCTTCCTGCGGGCTCCCCTTAGTGAGGACATTAGAGCATGAACCCCAGGAAAATGCAGGACCAAAGCCTTCCCGGGGCCAGGTTACAGGGAGGAGCCTCAGGTTGCAATTTCAGGCTATAGAGCTTCCCATGTGAAAGGAAGGCCAGAGAGTCTCAGATGAACGGTGATGACAATACCAAGTGAGAGTAACACTCTACTCTACCTAAAGCTGAGCAGTTCCTGAAAACTGCTGAGAGAGGCACATTGGGTGTCACCGAGACTTTATTTCCATAAACAGAAGACCTGGTCACCAAGCATGGTATGCCCTCCTCATTGGACCAACAGGAGTGAGACATAAAAATCCTCAGGGTGTCCTCCCTGCCTCTTCTCTCAAGCATGTTTGGGCAGGAGCCAGGACGTGTGCCCAAATGGACGGGGATGACTGTCAGGGCCCAGCCAGGCTGCTGCCGTCTCCACAGTTCCACAGTTCCACCCATTCAACAAAACCACAGCCAAAGTTCCGAGCTCCAACCCACTGGCATTATGACAGCTGAGTTGTGTCACGGCTCTGACACCCCATGTGCACTCTGACACACTGCCCGCCCCTGTGAACAGGAATTGACATCTGGACCGTCAAAATTCATGGCACTGACTCCGATCCAACTCCTCTCAATAGATACACAGTATCTATTTCTTCCCTCAACATTCCGGCCCTTCACATCTCATGTGGACGTTGACATGGCATGGCATATTTACCAGAACAACGGCCTTTGCTCCATGGGTGGATGACACAGATGTGGCATAGACTTACCGGGGTTTGCTTGCAAAATGGCCCCGAACAACAGGACACTAAGACAGGTAGCTGTTTTACTCAAGAGCAAATAAGCCTTCGGGTTGGGCCCAACTACCACTCTTAGGGGAAGCAGGGCCCCATGAGGAAGACAAGGCTTTGTGTGGGGTGGATCCCTCAACTGGGAAATAGTGTCCTGCTCTGGTTTGCCACTGGCCCAGGAGAAGGACCTTCTGAAAAGACGGAGCTGCCCTAAAGCCCATTGCCCTGGCTGGGTATCCCTCACCCCTTTGCATCACACAAGCCTCCAACTAGCAGAACATTCCTAGTTTCCAGCCATTCCAGTAGCACACATCCCTTCACTAAAGTGACTAGAGGTGTGTACCAAGACTTCATTGTGCAGTCCGGGGTGTGTGAGCCCACCTGGGACCACTGAAGGAATTTAAAACACCATTTGATCCTAGACTGAGTCCAACACTTTCTTTTCTTACGGCGCCATTTTACACAGCGCTTCCAAAACACATTGAAGAATGACAAGGCACTGGATTCTCTATTTGGCAGAGTCCAAATTTCATTGCAACAGTGCCATCTGGTGGCTGTCACCCTCTGTCGAATGGATAGGGAGAAAATCAGAGACACGTGAGGTGAAGTCTAGAATTGTGGAAAGCCATGTAAGGAAGAAGCAGGAAAGTGAGGACGCAGGAGGTGAACAGGAGGCAGCCAGGGCAACAGGGACGTGCAGGTGCGAAGAAAGAATGAGAGTTCCTGGGGAACCTGTTCCTGCAGCGACTGAGTTGGTACCTGGGCCTCCGCAGTGACCTTTCAGAATTAAACACAAGGCTCTAAGGTGGCAAAGGGTCTAGGAATTTGGAGGACGGATCTGAAGAATGGAGGGAGCCAACTGTGTGAGCTTGGTGACTAGGGGAAAAGAAGGAAACCCAGAAGGGGCATCTCTGAGAAGCGGGTGGAAGGAAAAGGTCTGCTTCAGAAACTAAACAAAAGTCTACCCAAGATATTGGACCTTTCCAAGCAGGGGACTGTGTCAAGGGCTGCAAGAAGGCCTGAGCAAGAGCACTTTCTTTGGAGTAAAGGACAGCCCAGGCAGAGACTGACCCGTCCCATAGGATTCCAGTCAAGCCAACTTTCAATTGTGAACACCTGAAACGGATGGGAGAAAAGTGAACCCAGTGGCACTGAGGAGACTCTGGGTGCTATTTCAGGCCACAGAGCTTCCCATTTGGAAGGATGGTGAGAAATTCTAGAGATGGAGGCTGAGGAAAGTCTGACAGTCCTGTGAACCAACTCCGTAAAACTGCACTGTACAGGAAAACCAGTGAAAAACGCACATTGCCTGGTACTGGGACTCAATCTCTCTTAAAATGATACATCAATGTGAAGGACACAGTGTCCACTAACCTGCTGGCTGACTTCTGCCTGATGGTCCCAAAGGTTGTTCACATCTTTCACCTCAGGTTACCGGGAAGGAGAGACAAATATCTGCACTGTCCTCAGAGCCTTTTCACACTTGCGCCTTTAATCAGGAGCCAGGAGACCTGGCCAAAAGTTGGGGATGACACTCAGGGCTTAGCCTGTCTGCTGCTGACACTATGGTTTCCACCAGTCACCATATCCCCACCCCATGACCCCTCATCTCAGCTGCCACCTCAGCAGCATTAGGACGGCCCAGCTCTGCCTTGGCCACACCCCTCACTGTACACCCTCGCTCTCTGCCACCCTACCTTCATTTTTGATTCACATCTGGGCCAGTGAAATCCCCCTCACTGGCTCTGATCCCACACCTCTCAATTCATTTTCCACCCTCAAATATCATGGTCTCACCCTTCTGAATGGGAGACCTACAGAGCAACACAATTTTAACAAAACAATGGCCAAGGCTCCAGGGCCTGAGGAGCAGATGAAACCCCCACAGGCTTGAGTTTTATCCTTTGGAAGCCCTGTGAAAAACAGCACTCTGAGATCTTTTGCTGTTTAACTCAGGGCAAATGGCCCTTCTCCTTGGCCCCAAAACACTCTTCTTTGAGCAATGGCGACACGACAAATACAGGGCATGCTGAGTGCAGGACCTTTCACCTAGGAGAAAGTGTACTGCATGGCGTGGCGTGGTGGGGGCACGGGCAGGGCAGGACCTGGAGGTGGAGTTTCTGAACAGACAGTGCTACCCAAAAGACCAAAGTCCCTGTCTGGGTCTCCCTTAGCGCAACATGTTATGCAGGCCATAAAAGCCCTGCACAGGCCTGTTTAGGAGCCTTTGCAAAGGACCAACTCCTTCGGCCGAGTAAAGGGAGAAGTGTACCAAGATTCCAGAACAAAGTACAAGCCAGAACATAGCAATTCCGATCATTGAATCCATGTCCTACACAATCACATCATGTACAGAGCCAACATTTTCTAGGCTTCCAATGCCGTGGAACACAGCACCTCCAAATCCTGTTGCAGAGTGATGAGCAACGCAATTCCCAGTGTGGCTAAGGACAACTTTCATTTCCACGTTATTGGAGGGCTGCAATGACACATCTTCCCAAAAGGGAGAAAACTGGACAGCTGGAAGGGACAGGAAAGCAGAGGAAGGCAAGAAAGTAGGAAGTAGAGAAATGTGCGGGCGGAGGTGATGATGAGGCAGCCAGAGCAGTAAGGCTTTGGTGATTGTGAAGAAAGCCAGAGCATCAGATTGGTAACTAGTCCTGCATTTCCTATGTTTGTGTAGTGTGTTCAGCAGCTGCCTTATACTAGGGATCAGGAGGTTCTGAGGTGGTCCTGGGCCTGGGAAATTAGAAGCAAGATCAGGGGAGTGGAGATAGGCCAAGGCACAGCCAAGGAGGGTAGGGCTGGGAAGGGGCAGCCCGCAGCAGCGGGGAAGGAGGACAGTAGTGCTACATAAGAGACTCGCAAATAGTCGATCCAACATACTGGGCCTGAAGAAGGCACGGGCCTGGGTCAACTGTTGCAAGCGGGATGATGGAAGGGATCTTCCAATGGAGTGAAGGACACCACACATTCCAAGGACCTTCCTGTAGGCTGCCCTTGGTGAGGACATGACACGGTGAACCTCAGAAAAATACAGGACCAAGGCGTTCCTAGGCTCAGGGTGTAGGGAGGAGCCTCAGGTTGAGGTTCCAGGCTAAAGAGGTTTCCATGTGAAAGGAAGTCAAGATAGTCTGGAGATGAATGCAGATGACAATACCCAGTGAGGGGAACACTCTAGGTAAAGCTATGTGGTACCTGAAAACTGGTGCGAGAGGCAAACTGGAGGTCACTGGGACTTTATTTCCATAAATAGAATACCTGGTCACGAAGCATAGCCTGACCTCCACCCTGGGCCAATATGAGTGAGAGATGAAAATCCTCAGGGTGTGTCCTCACTCCCTCTTCTCTCGAGCATGTTTGGGCAGGAGCCAGGACGTGTGCCCAAATGGATAGAGATGACTCGGGGCCAAGCCTGTCTGCCGCAGTCTCCACAGTTCCCACATTGCACCCCTCCCCCACAACCACTGCCAAATTTCGGAGCTGCCAACTCACTGGCATTATGACAGCTGAGCTCTGTCACGGCCCTGAATGTCAATGGGCATTCTGACACTCTGCCAGCCTCTGTGGACACAAATTTACATCTGGACCATCAAAATATGCCTCAGTGACTCGAATCCAACTCCGCTCAATAGATACACAATATCTACATACTCCCTCAACATTCCAGTCCTTCACATCTCATGTGGAGGTCGAGATATCAGGGCACATTTTACCAATCGCCTTGGCTCCATGGCTGGATTAAACAGAAGTACCATAGACTTACTGGGGTTTACTTGCAAAAGATCCCTGAACCCCAGCACACTAAGACCGGGGACTGTTTTCCTCAGAGGAAATAAGCATTCAGGTTGGGTCCTACAACCACTCTTAGGGGAAGCAGAGCCACATGAGAAAGACAAGGCTATGTGTGGGGTGGGTCCCTCAACTCGGAAATGGTGTCCTGGGAGAAGGACCGTCTGAAAAAACAGAACTGCCATCAAGCCCAATGACTCCGGCTAGGTGTCCCTTTATCCCTTGGCATCACACAAGCCTCCAACGAGCATCACAGTCCTATTTTCCAGCCCTCCCACAAGGGCACATCCATTCCAGGAAGTGAGTGGAGGTGTGAACTCAGATTTCACCAAGCAGTCCAGGGTGTGGGACTGTAACTGGGAGAACTGAAGGAATCTCAAACACCATTAGATCCTCAACCGAGTCCAACACTTTCTTTTCTTACAGGGCCATTTTACACAGTGTTTCCAAAAGAATTGAAGAATTGAAGAATGATGAGGTACTGCATTCCCTATTTCGCTAAGTCCAGATTTCATTTTAACAATGCTATCTGCTGTCCGTCATCTTCTGTCTAATGAATGGATAGGGAGAAAATCAGAGACATGCGAGGCGAAGTCTAGTATTGTGGAAAACCATGTAAGGAAGAAGCAGGGAAATGAGGATGGCGGAGGTGAATAGGAGGCAGCCAGGGCAACAGGGACGTGTGGATGCAAGGAAAGAATGAGAGTTCGATGGGCACCTGTTCCGGAAGTAGCTGAGTGGTCACTCAGGGGCCTCCACAGAGGGCTTGCAGGAATTCATACAACGCTGTCATGTGACAAAGGGGTGGGGAATTTGGAAGAGAGATCCAAGGAATGGAGGGAGCCAACTGTGTGAGTTTGGTGGCTAGGGGAAAAGAAGGAAACCCAAAGGGGCATTTCTGAGGAGCAGGTGGGAGGAAAAGCTCTGTTTCAGAAACTAAACAAAAGTCTACCCAAGATATTGGACCTTTACAAGCAGGGGACTGTGTCAAGGGCTGCAAGAAGGCCTGAGTAAGAGGACTTTCTTTGGAGTAAAGGACAGCCCATGCAGAGACTGACCCATCCCATAGGATTCCAGTCAAGCCAACTTTAGATTGTGAACACCAGAAACCGATGCGAAAAAAGTGATCCCAGTGCCATGAAGGAGACTCGGGAGTCTGTTTTAGGCCACAGAGCTTCCCGTTTGGAAGGATGGTGAGCAAGTCTAGAGATGGAGGCTGAGGACAGTCTGATAGTCCTGTGAACTTGCTCTGCAAAACTGCACTGTACTTGAAAACCGGTGACAAAGGCACATTGGCTGGTACTGGGATGCAATCAGTCTTAAAATGATATATAAATGTGAAGAACAGTGTCCACTCACCCACTTGCTGACTTCTGGGTTTTGGTCAGGAAGGTCGTTCATGCCCTCCAGCATGGGCTTCCGGGAAAGAGAGACAAAAATCCTTACTGTTCTCTGAGCCTCTCCACACTTGTGTCTTTCAGCAGGAGCCAGGAGACCTGCTGAAAAGGATGGGGACGGCACTCAGGGCCTAGCCTGCTGGTGCTGTGTCCATGGTTCCCACCATTCACCCTTCCCCACCCCATGACCACTTATCTCAGCTGCCAATTCAGCAGCATTAGGACGGCCCGTCTTTGGGTTGGCCCCGCCCCACACTGTGCACCCTCACTCTCTGCCAGCCCCCCTTAATATTGTATTGACATCTGGGTCAGTGAAATCCCCCTCACTGGCTCTTACCCCACACCTCTCCCTTCATTTCTCCTCCCTCAAATGTCAGGCTCCTACCATGCTTAATGGGATCCAGCCGGGCAATGTGGAATCCAGGGAAAGTGGCTCAGCTGAGACTTTGCATCTCCCTCCGCCAGCCTGTGCCCTGTCCACGGGTCCAGGCAGCTGTGCCCTCTCTTGGGGGTGCCGCCATTGCTGCTCCAGCACTAGGAGGGTAACCCGCAGGCACTGCTGAGCACCCCCGCCCCCGCTCTCAGATCTCCTGTTTGCGCCAGTCCTTGAACCCGCTGCGCAGAGACATAGCTGGTTATAAAGGGTAAATTTCTGAGCTCCCAAACTTGAACACCTTTAAAGAAACGGCAGGGGAAACCTGTGATAGAACTATCTGGAATTCAACACTGTAGGAGGTCGCGGAGCTCAAACTGGTTCTTGTGGCCTGACGTGAGTCTGCATCGCAGGGGTCTGCCTTCTCCTAGCTGAGGTAGGGCGATTTGGTTCTGCACATGACTGCAAATGATGTGTATTACGACAGCAGAGATACAGTCTGAAAGAGGCCCTTCAGAGTCATTTTTTGTCCTTTTCTTTCTTCTACTCATTCCACTCTGTAAATTCTTTTTTCTGTCCTCTTTCTCTGACTCGGTCTCTTGCTCCATCATATTGTCCCTGATCTCCCTTTCTGTTCCTCCTCCTGCCCTAACTCAGATTTCTTCTTTTATCATTTTTTTCTTTTTTATTAATGTTCTTTTTTTCCTATCATTGAGCCTCACTCAAGGGTCGGTACTTTCAAGGGAATGTGAGCCCCTATTACTGTTAAGGGGATTTATTCTTGTCCTTATACCTGTACTCTGTCAATCCCTTTTGAGTTTCACAGTTTCCTAAAGATTGTGTGGTCATTCTGTGTCCTCTGGCTGCACTTGAAACGTTCCCCAGTTCTTTTACTTGTTTACTCTTCTCATCCTAACTAGGTCTAGGCCCCCATCCTAAATGGTAAATATACTATGTTGAGGAGTTTGTTCACCGCTGCTGTTTGGGTTGTTTCTTAGTTTTAATTTAATTTGCATGGTTGTGGGGTGATGGACTGAAGACTACCACAAGTGGTCAATTTGCAGGAGGTGATTGACCCTGCTGTGTTGCTGATTGTATCAATTGGGATAAGGGATAGGGATTGATTGGATGAGTTGTTTTCTCTGATATTGTGAAAGTGAGAATGGCTATGAGTCATTAGAGACTTGAGGGCTGAAGAGCAGTGATATCAGGAAGATTTAATAACCCAGAGATTGAATCAAGGACAACCCAACCGCAAAAATAAAAATGAGAAAACCCTTAAGAAAGACACAAAGACAGACTTCCAGTTCACCAATGGCAAACAGTAGGGCAAAGGAGGATGAAGAGTCTGATAGTGAACCACCAGCACACTCAGAACTCACAGCACAGGAAGTAACAAAACAGATCAATCAGGCTCTAGAAAAATTCCAAAGAGAATTCCCAATTTGAAACTATACTACAAAGCCACTGTGATAAAAACAGCATGGTGCTGGCAAAGAAATAGGCCTGAGGATCAGTGGAACAGACTGGAAGACACAAAAACAACTCCAGATGTACTCAGCCACCTCATCTTTGACAAAGGAGCTGACCATCCTCAGTGGAGGAAAGATAGCCTCTTTAATAAATGGTGTTGGAAAAACTGGATCTCAACCTGCAGAAGATTAAAACTAGACCCTTATCTTTCACCATGCACTACATTAAAATCCAAGTGGATTAAAGATCTAAATCTAAAAACAAAAACACTAAACTTGCTGGAAGATAACTTAGGCAGAACTCCGGAAGACATTAGCATAGGAAAAGACTTTATGAACAAAACCTCAGTAGCATGGGAACTAGCAGAAAGAATCAACAAATGGGATCTCATCTTATTAAAAAGCTTCTGACTGCAAAAGAAACCATCAACAGAAGTAAGAGACAACCTACAATGTGGGAAAAACTTTTTACCAGCTGCTCCTCAGACAAAGGACTATTATCTAGAATATATAAAGAACTCAAAACAGTCAGCCCCGCAAATATAAAGACCCGATTCAAAAATGAGCATCTGAAATGAACAGACATTTCTCAGACACAGAAGTAAAAGCTGCAAGTAAATATATGAAAAAAATGTTCCACATCAATGGTCATTCGAGAGATGCAGATGAAAACAACACTGAGATTGCACCTCACCCCATAAAGAATGGCTACTATTATGAAATCACCTAATAACAAATGTTGGCGGGGTTGTGGGGAGAAAGGAACCCTTCTCCATTGTTGCTGGGAGTGCAGACTGGTGCAACCACTATGGAAATCAGTATAGAGATACCTCAAAGAGCTGGGACTAGAGGTTCCATTAGACTCAGCCATCCATCAGCTGGGTATCTTTCCAAAAGAATTAAAAGAATCATATCACAGTGACTTATGCACACCACTGTTTATAACGGCACAGTTTGTAATAAATAAAACTTGGAAACAGCCCATTTGCCTATCAGTTGGAAACTGGATAAAGAAGATGTGGTTTTTCTATAAAATGCAATACTACTCACCCATAAAGAATGAGAAAGTAGATTCATTCATAGGTAAATGGGTACATTTTGAGGATATACTCCTAAGTGAAATAAGTCACACATGTGTAAATACTGAAAAATTCTGTGGTGTGGAAAACTATAATAGTACTCAAGATCCTAATGGGATACTTAACAATGTGAAATGGGAAAAAAAAAGGGCTAAAGGTGTAGGGAAAGTGGAAAGGGTAGGGAAAAGGGAATAAGGGTAAATAAGTAATGTGAGAAAATGAAAAAATGGAATTAAAATGTTTGTAAATGTGGAGGGGAGTAAGGGGTGAAGGGAGGGCAGGGACAAGGGGAAAAAATGAGAACCAAGACCGGTCATGTAAAGATAGAATATCCCAGTAATGAATGTAACTGTACTGTCTACCTAGAATGTACCAATAAACTCAATTAAAAAAAATTTTTAAAAAAGAAATTTGGGAGGCTGAAGTGACTAGGAGGCAGCCAGAGTAATAGGGCCTTGGTGATTGTGAGGAAAGCCAGAGGGTCAGATCGGCAGCTGGTCCTGCTGTGCCCGTGTCTGTATGGTGTCCTCAGCAGTGGCCTTTTCCTGGGAACCAGGAGGTTCTAAAGTGGTCTGGGAGATGAGAAATAGGCAGCTGGATCAGTGGAGTGGAGGGAGGCTGAGGCACAGCCAAGGGCTGGGGCAAAATGAGGAAACCAGGGCAGGGCAGCCAACAGGAGCTTGGGAGAAGGACAGTGCCTCTGTAGCAGACACTAATAGCTGAACCAACATACTGGGCCTTAAGAAGGCACAGGCTTGGGTCAACTGTTGGAAGAGATATGAAGGAAGAGATCTTTCGATGGAGGGAAGGACACCACGCCTCCCAAGATCCTTCCTGTAGGCTTCCCTTGATGAGGACATTAGAGTGTGAACCCCAGAAAAATACAGGACAAAAGCGTTCCTGGGACCAGGCTACAGGGGGGAGCCTCAGGTTGCTGTTCCAGGCTACAGAGCTTCCCATGTGAAAGGAAGGAGAGAGAGTCTGGAGATGAATGGCGATGACAATACCAAAGTGAGGGGAACACTCTACTCTACCTAAAGCTGAGTTGTACCTGAAAACTGGAGAGAGACGCACATCGGAGGTCACTGGGAATTTATTTCCATCAATGGCAGACCTGCTCAGGAAGCATGGTATGCCCTCCTCCCTGGGCCACCATGAGTGAGAGGTAAAAATCCTCACATTGTCCTCACTGCCTCTTCTCTCAAGGATGTTTGGTCAGGAGCCAGGACGCGTGCCCAAATGCATGGGAATGACTGTCAGGGGCCAGCCCGTCTGCTGCAGTCTCCATGGTTACCATATTGCACCCCATCCCCACAGCCACAGCTCTGAGATGCCAACCCACTGGCATTATGACTGCTGAGCTCCGTCATGGCCCTGACCCTCAGTGTGCACTCTGACACTCTGCCAGAATCGGTGGACATGAATTGACACCTGGACCATCAAAATTCACTTCCCTCACTCTGATCCAACTCCTCTCAATATACACACAATATCTATTCCTTCCCTCAGCATTCTGGTCCTTTGCATCTCATGGGGAGGTGGAGATGTCACAGGACATTTCACAGAAAAATGGCCTTGGCTTCATGGGTGGATTAAACAGAAGCAGCATAGGCTGACTGGGGTTTCCTTGTGAAACTTCCCTAAACACCAGCACAATAAGACAGGGGGATGTTTTATTCAGAGCACATTACTACTCAGGTTGGGCCCTATTTACACTCTGAGGGGAAACAGGGCCACATGAGGAAAACAAGGCTACCTGTGGGATGTGTTGATCAACTGAGAAATAGTGTCCAGCTAACGTTGGGGACAGGCCTGGAAGAAAGACCTTCAGAAAGATGGAGCTTCCATAAAGCCCAATGGTCCTGGCTGGGTGTCCCTTACCCCTTCACACACACACAAGCCTCTAGCTAGCAGCACAGTCCCATTTTCCAGCCATCCCAAGGAGGAAGGGGAGGTGTTGACCGAGATTTCACTGAGCAGCCCAGGGTGTGGAGTGCACCTGGGACAGCTGAAGGATTCTCAAACACCTTTAGATGCTAGACTGAGTCCAACACTTTCTTTTCTTACAGTGCCATTTTACACAATGCTTCCGAAACACATTGAAGAATGATGAGGCACTGGATTCCCTATTTGGCTGATTCCAAATTTCATTTTAACATTGCTATCTGGTGGCTGTCATGCTCTACCAAATGGACCAGGAGAAAATGGGACATATGGGAGGTGAAGTCTAGTATTGTGGAAAGCCATGTAAAGAAGAATCAGGGAAAGAAGGATGGGGGAGGTCAATAGGAGGCAGCCAGGGCAACAGGGATATGTCAATGAGAGGAAAAAATGAGAGTTGGATGGGCACCTGTTCCTGCAGTGGCTGACTGGGCACACGGGCCTCCACAGCGGCTTTGCAGGAGTGAACACAATGCTCTCATGGGGCAAAGGGGCCAGGAATTTGGAGGAGAGATCCGAGCAATGGAGGGAGCCCGCTGTGGAAGCTTGGTGTCTGGGGAAAAGAAGGAAACCCAGAAGGGGCATCTCTGAGAAGAGGGTTGGAGGAAAAGGAGTTCTGTTTCAGAAACTATAGGAAATGCTACCCAAGGTATTGGACTATAACAATCAGAGGACTGTACAAGGTCACGACGGCCTGAGTAATAGCACTTTCTCTGGAGTAAAGGACTCCTCAGGCAGACAAGGACCATAAAGTAGGATTCCACTGAAGCCAACATTTGATTGCGAACGCTAAGAAATTGATGGGGGAAAAATGATCCCAGTGCCATTGAGGACACTCAGGAGGCTGTTTAAGGCCACAGGGCTTCCCATGGGGAAGGATGGTGAGAAAGTCTAGAGATGGAGGCTGAGGACAGGCTGACAGTCCTGAGAACCAGCTGCATAAAAATGCACTGTCCTTGAAAACTGGTGACAAAGGCACATTAACTGCTACTTGGACTCGATCTCTCTTAAAATGATACATACAGGTGAAGGACAGAGTGCGCACTGGCCCACTTATTGATTTCTGGGTTCTGGTCATGAAGGTTGTTCATGCCCTCCACCACGGGCTACCAGGAATGAGAGAAAATATCTTCAGTGTCCTCAGAGCCTCTTCACACTTGCACCTTTCAGCAGGAGCCAGGAGACCTAGCCAAAAGGATGGTGATGACACTCCGAATGTAGCATGTCTGCTGCTGTCTCCATGGTTGCCACAACTGACCCTTTCCCTGCCTCATGACCATTCATCTCAGCTGCCAACTCAGCAGCATTAGGACAGCCCAACTCTGGGTTTGCCCGACACTACACTGTGCACCCTCCCTCTCTGCCAGACTCACTTAATATTGTATTAATATCTGGGCTAGTGAAATCCACCTCACTGGCTCTGATTCCAAACCTCTCAATTCATCTCTCGCCCCTCAAATTTCTGGGTCCCACCCTGCTGAATGGGAGATCTAAAGAGCAGCACGATTTTAAGGAAGCAGTGGCCCTGGATCAAGGGCCTGATAAGCAGGTGAAACACCCACATGCTTGAGTTTTTGCCCTTTGAAAGTTCCCTGAAAAATAGCACTCTAAGACATTTTGCTGTTTAACTGAGGGCAAATGGCCCTTCTCCTTGGGCCTACATCTACACTTCTTTGAGCAACGGCCACACAACAAAGACAGGGCAACATGAGTGCTGGGTCCTTCACCTAAGAAAAGTAGCCTGCTCAGCTGGGGGGTGGGTACAGGACCTGGAGGTGGAGTTTCGGAACAGACAGAGCTGTGAAAAAGACCACAGTGCCTGGCTGGGTCTCGCTTAGCCCGACATGTCACACTGGGCTCCAAATCCCAGCACCGGCCTATTTATGAGCCTTTGCAGAAGGACCAAACCCTTCCCAGAAGTAAGGGGAGAAGCTTACTGAGATCCCAGCACAAGGTACAGGCCAGGACATAGGAACTCCAGCAATTGAATCCATGTCCTACATAACTGAATCATGTATTGAGCCAACATTTTCTAGGCTTACAATGAAGCTGAACACAGCACCTCCAAATGCTGTTGCAGATTGATGAGCAACACGATTCTCAATGTGTCTAAGGACAACTACAATTTCCACGTTATTTCAGGACTGCAATGACACATCTTGCCCAAAGAGAGAAACCTGAACAACTGGGAGTGACAGGAACGTAGAGAGAAGGCATGAGAGTAGGAAGGAGACAAAGATGGGAGGCTGGGGTGACTAGGAAGCAGCCAGAGCAATAGGGCCTTGGTGATGGTGAAGAAAGCCAGAGGGTCAGATCGGCAACTGGCACTGCAGTGCCTGTGTTTCTACAGTGTCCTAAGCAGTGGCCCTTTAATGGGGACCAGGATGCTCCAATATGGTCAAGGGGATGGGAAATCGGTAGCTGCTTCAGTGGAATGGGGGTAGGCCGAAGCACAGCCAAAGTGCTTAGGGCAAAAGGAGGAAACCAGGAAGGGGCAGCCCACAGGAGCTGGGAAGGATGACAGTAGCTCTGTTTCAGAGACTGGGAAATAGGTGATCCGACATCCTGGGCCTTAAGTAGGCGCAGGCTGAGTCAACTCTTTGAAGAAGGATGAAGGAAGACATCTTCCGATGGAGCAAAGGGCACCACACAGTCAGGGAACCTTCCTGTAGGCTTCTCTTGTGAGGACATTAGAGTGTGAACCCCGGAAAATTACAGGACAAAAGCATTCCTGGGGTCACACTACAGGGAGGAGTCTCAGGTTGCAGTTCCAGGCTACAGAGCTTCCCATGTGAAAGGAAGGCGAGAGAGTCTGGAGATGAACGGTGATGACAACACCAAAGTGAGGGGAACACTCTTACTAGAGCTGAGGTGTACCTGAAAACTGATAAGAGAGGAGCCTTGGATGTCACTGGGACTTTATTTCCATCAATAGAAGACCTCGTCACGAAGCATGGTACGCCTTCCTCCCTGGGATCACATGAGCGAGAGATAAACATCCTCACGGTGTCCTCAGTGCCTCTTCTGTCAAGTATGTTTGGTCGGGAGCCAGGACGTGTGCCCAAATGGATGGGGATGACTCTCAGGGCCAAGCCTGGCTGTTGCCGTCTCCACGGTTCCCACATTCCACCCCTCCCTGGAAACCACAGCCACTGCTCCCAGCTGCCAACACACTGGCATTATGACAACTGAGCTCTGTCATGGCTCTGACCCTCAGTGTGCACTCAGACGCTCTGCCAGAATCTGTGGACACAAAATTACATCTGGACCATCAAAATTTGACTGTCTGTGATCCAAATCCTTTCAATATACACGCAGTATCTATTTCCGCCCTCAACATTCTGGCCCTTTGCATGTCATGTGGAAGTCAAGATGGCATGGCACAAGTCACAGAATAATGGCCTCGGATTTGTGGGTGGATTACACAGAAGTAGCATAGACTGACTGGGGTTTCCTTGGGAAACTTCCCTAACACCTAGTATAGGTGGCTGGTTTACTCAGAGCAAATAACCACTCGGGTTGGGCCCTATTTCCATTCTTAGGGGAAGCAGGGCCACATGAGGAGAAGAAGGCTACCTGTGCAGTGTGTCCTACAAGTGAGAAATAGTGTCCTGCTTATGTAGGAGACAGTCCCGGAAGAAGGATCTTCTGAAAAGACGGAGCTGCCATAAAGCACAACGGCCCCAGCTGGGTGTCTCTAACCCCTTTGCATCACACAAGCCTCCAGCTAGCAGCACAGTCCTATATTAACAGCCATTCCAAAAGGACACATCCCTTCCAAGAAGTGGAGGTGTGTAACTAGATTTCACTGAGCACCCAAGGTGAGGGAGTCCATCTGGTACAGCTGAAGCAATCTCAACCACCAGTAGATCCTAGACTGAGTCCAACACTTTCTTTTCTTACAGCGCCATTTTACACAGCGCTTCCAAAACACATTGAAGAATGACAAGGCACTGGATTCCCTATTTGGCTTCTATATTAACAGCCATTCCAAAAGGACACATCCCTTCCAAGAAGTGGAGGTGTGTAACTAGATTTCACTGAGCACCCAAGGTGAGGGAGTCCATCTGGT
>NW_022974843.1:0-2987 GCF_012274545.1 Fukomys damarensis | reverse complement strand
TTTTTTTTAATTATGGTATGATATATAACCAAGTTAACTTGCAACAACAAAACAGTGTATGTGAGGGAGAGACCAGTGGTGGAAAGAGTAAAAGATGACTAAATCTGTTCAGGATATATCCTGTAAGCTACTGTGAATGGAAATGGAAAAAAAAAACTTAGACCAATCCCAAGAGTTTTGAGAAGTTCACGAGACAGCTGCTGAGAATAGTCTTTTCTGATTGTTGGAATTGTGCATTGGACAAGGAGAGAAAAACAGAGAAAGACCAAATCTGACTTCAAATCTAAGATCAAGAGTGCAGGATCTCTAGAATCCAGTACTTATCATAGCATTTGCTGCCTACAGACCTAGAATAAGTTGCTCAACAAGTTGAGTGCTAGTTTCTTCCTGGGTCAAACAAAAGTAAATATATCTAGCATCAAGTTATTTTAAAAATTAGAAGAGATAGTATGGTTATCTAAGAATGCCCCAGTGTAGGATAGTCTCTGAATAAGTGTTAATTCCCATTTTCTCCTTCATATCCAAAAGAGTACTCACTGTAGCAGGATTTGAGTCTTTCCTCACCTCCTTTACCGGGGTAGGGGAAAGTGGACCCTTAACACCCAGATGAGCTCCAATTGCTGGTCTCCAACCCAACAGGAGGCAATAGAGGGCAGCGTGGAGCTAAGGTTGAAGCTTTACTGTACCACCTCCTCCCCAAGGAAGTTCTCAAGGAGAAGTTTTGCTTTTATTAAGCTTCATTTTCCTTTAAGAGCACTCAGGACTGTTTGTATACTTAATAAATCACAAATTGATAAAAGTCATGCTTTCTTAGGGCTTTGGAGAATGTCAGTGTAAAGTATATAATTGTTCAAGAAGCCAGAAACCCCAAACAAAAATTACATACTGAGAGATTCCTGTACCATAAGTACAACTCCAACTGAAAATATAGCTTATTTAAAAGCTCATACCACAAGACCTTACACTTTGACTGATTTTAAAATCAGGAATCCGATTTTAGTCTGCTTTATACCTAAAAGTGATTCACATGCTTTTGTAAGAAATTTGAAAGAAATTATTTTATACTGGGACTATGTAAAGAATCTGTCAAGTCCTGGTAACAATAATATTCCAGGTTACTACATGAATTGCAAAGCACATGCAGTGTGTGTATATTAGCACATGAAAATACAAACATCACCAGCCAATTGTACATGATTTAGATTTTTGGTCTCTCTAGAAATTTAATCATTAATTCTGTCACCATAGTATCTGAAGGAAATGTTATTCAGAATCATGAATTTTATCAACCTAATTCTAAAAGTTTCTAATCATTTTCTTTATCCCATTATTTCCTTACACTGGATGTTTTTTACCCAGATGCATAAACTAGTTGCTGAACAATTCTAAATTTTTCTTCCTATGGTTGTTCGGTTTTAAACACTAAGTCCTCAATGATTACATTTCTATGCTCTCAGCTGCTGGGGCTTGTTCCTTTCTAGTTCTGGTGTGATGCTAAAACTCATAAAGGCCTTTGTTGAGCATGTGCTCCACAGAAGTGCCCGCTGCTGCTTCTTCATGGACTAGATCTATCCCTTTGTGGAGGTTTGGTCGATAGGAGAGATGTTGACATAAAAAAAAAAAAAAAAAAAAAAAAAATGAGCTCTGCGCTGAGTGCTACCTGCAAAAGATATCCCCATTGTGAACAGATGATTGCCTTTCAGATTCATTTCTAGATTAGTCAATCAAACATTTTGCCTCAAACACACACTCAGGGGTCAACTTCGTGAACACTTAGGCACAGGCTTTACTATAATTCTGTATAGAAGTTGGAACGCTTCCTGGCTCAAAAGAAGCAAGCAAACAAAAAGTAACCTTGTGGAGCATTTGTTAATTGCCTAGCGTCTGCCATGGATTCTGGTATATAGCTGTTGTCTCTCATACCTCCTCCTGCTTGCCAGTGAAGCCAGACAGGAAAAGAACAGTCCCATGAAAGGTTTTCATCTCATCAGACTCTCCTCTTGGAGGGCTGTTCTTCACATCTGTTCTGCTGGCTTGAGTCATTAGCAGTAGCCAAAGGGTGGAAGATCCACTCTTTTTCCTCAGGAGCCAAGAAGACACAGACCAAGGAGCCTTCCAGCAGCACAGGGCCAATTGGCAGGACGCTCTGCACCTCTGCTTTCGGATAAACGTGATACCTGGCAGGTGACCTGTATACTTAGGGCACGGCTAAGCATAATACTTTTTCTTTAAAGAGATATCTTGAGCTTTTGCCCTTGATCTTAGCCAAAAGGCCAAGAAGTGATTAAAAATGTCTTGAGCAGTTGAAAAGTTATATAGGAATCTATTTAGATGAAAAATCTCAAGCTTATGATTGTGAAATTTATAATAAAAATAATTGAAGCTAATGTTTTTAGGTACTTAACATGCATCTAAGCACTTCAGTTATGGTTCCTTGTTTAATCCTTTCATCAATCATTCCCGTGGTTTTCAGATGCCACAATAAATGTGGAGAGATTAAAACTCTCCAGGAGTTTACACTTTGGTGATGTGTTTATTTTCAAAACTTTCAACATCCTATTATATGCCAAAAAGCTGTAGAGTCCTTCAGGCACCACACACAATAGAGAGAAAATATGCTGATGGGTCCATTTACTGATGAAGAAACTGAGCTTCCAATTATATGAGAAAATATTTTATATCCTAATACTAGGAAATTATGGAGCTATTGACTTTCTATCTTCTGACTTCTGGTGCATTTCTCTCCCAGAACAGCTACTGGAAATTTCAAACCTCATCTAATATGAAAGACAATTATACAATTTGGATCTTATTTACACTTTTAGTTTTTCACACCAGAGAAGCTATTTGATAGGAAGAAAAGGACTAAAAGTGTAGGGAAAGTGAGAAGGGTGGGGGAATGGAAATAAGGGAAAAGAAAAAAATATGAGAAAACAAAAAAATGGAAACAAAGCTTTTGTAAATGAGGAGGGGGAAGGGGATGAAGA
>NW_022974842.1:0-1022 GCF_012274545.1 Fukomys damarensis | reverse complement strand
TTGTGGACTCCTTCACTGAAGATCAAGGAAATCAGAATTACTTGGTAAAGAGTGAAGTTTTTAAAAAGTGAATAAAGTGATGTTATTGTTGCTGAAATTCCTTTACTGTCTTCCTAACATGCTTTTTAGTTGCTATCCTTTCCAAATTGACTGAAATTAGAAAAACATCTTTATTAAATGTCTTCTTTTTTTAGGAGTATTTAAGAATGACTTCGTAAATAGCATGGTAGTGCATACCTGTCATCTCAGCACCCAGGATGCTGAGGCAGGAAGATTACCACCATTTGGAAGTCAGCCTGAGCTACACCTCGTGTGTCAAGGCCAGAACTGCAAGGCAAGACTCAAAAAAGTTTGTAGAAAAGATGTGATATATATTGATAGGCCCTATACTAAGCAAACACCCAGGTATTGATATTTACAACTGTCTATCCTAATTTTGACAGTGTTACCCAAGACAGATGCTTGGTGCACGTAAGGTTCAGGCTCATTAAATTCTACACAGAGGAGTCAGGGATGAGATAAATACAAAAATCTAGGGTACGTTAAATCGTGCTGAAGCAGAAAAATGCTGGGGTAGTAGCACATGCAATTGCAAAAAGCTGTGTTCTCCACCAGACACGACCAAAAATTTTTTCACTTTTACTCAGGCATCTAAGGGGCTTTTCCTTCATTGGCGGGGGTATAGGAGAAAAAACTAACAAATCAGAATCAGTCAAGGGAGAGAAAACCGTAGCACGTCTTTAAACACGGTCATGTTCATATTATGTAACACGAAGTGTAAGGGCTGTCAGGTCTATCACTATAGAAGGGGGTATATTCAGGGCCATGCCGCGGGGGTATATGGCAGAAGTTATCCAGCCAGGTCTCAAATATATGCCTTTAGCAGCAAAGCAGGCTCTCCAATTACTAGCGTCAGGGGAGTAAGGGAGGGGAGCTCCCGCAACCCTGCAAGGACAAAAGGCGGTCTGAGCCGCGCTGCGTCACGGCTCCTCTCGGAAAGGGTGGCGGCCCTGAAAAGGGCC
>NW_022974841.1:2915-20413 GCF_012274545.1 Fukomys damarensis | reverse complement strand
TTTAGGAACATAAGTACAAGTTTTAGGCTTAGGGTTAGGGTTAGGATTAGGCTGAGTAATAGCATTGGAATTTCTGTACCTGATTATGGGAGTGTGGTTTTCATTGTTAGTGTCAGCATTAGATTGGGCCTCAGGTTGAGCCATCGTGTAGGATTTCAAGTATTGATGTATTGGAATTTGGAACTTAGGAATCATGTTGTAGGTTAGGCTTAGGGTTAGGATTGCTGAGAGTGATATGGATGGAATTCCCTATCCTGATGATTGGCATGTGAGAATTAAGGCAATGGCACTGATTTTTTGAGGGTGAGGTGTACTGAGTTTTTCCAAGTACCTGAGCACAGCAGTGTAGATATAATTGGTAGTGTTTGGCTTCAGTGTAGGCCTAGCCTTAGATTTAGGGGTAGGAATAAACTCCCCATTTCACTACTTACATAGTGTATTTTGTGTTTGAGGGTGAGTGTTAGTGTTAATTTGAGGTTCAGTGTTAGGAATGATTTAGGAATGTAAATACCTTTTTTTAGGGTAGGGCTAGGGTTAGGATTAAGGTGAGTGATAGCCCTTGGAATTTCAGTACCTGGGCATTGGAGTGTGTATTTCATCATTAGTATCAGCATTAACTTTGGCCTTAGAGTTAGCCATAGTGAAGGATTTCAAGTACCACTGTATTGGAACCTAGGAATCATTTTGTCAGTTAGGGTTAGGGTTAGGATTGGTGAAAGTGCTATGGATGGATTTCATGTACCTGATAATTTGCAAGTGAGAATGAAGGATAGGTCACAGATTGTTATGTGGGTGATGTGTACTGTTGGATTCCAAGTACCTAAGCATAGCAGTGTAGATATAATATATAGTGTTTGGCCCCACTGTAGGCCTAGCCTTAGATTTAGAGGTAGGAATAGACTCCCCATTTCACTACCTGTGTAGTGTAGTGTGGGTTTTGAAGGAGAGTGTTAGTGTTAATTTGCGCTTCAGTGTTAGGAATTGTTTAGGAATATAAGTAGCTGTTTTAGGGTTAGGTTTAGGATTAGGGTTCAGTGTAGGGTGAGTTATAGGCTTGGAATTTCGGGGCCTGGGTATTAGATTGTGGGTTTTAAAATTATTATCAGCATTAGCTTTGGCCTTATGGTTAGCCATAGTGTAGGATTACAAGTAACCCTGTATTGGAAATTAGGAATCATGGTGTCGATTAGGGTTGGGTTTAGGATTGGTGATAATGCTAATAATATATTTCATGTATCTGATAATTTGCAATTGAGAATGAAGTATGGGTCACAGATTGTTATGTGGGTGAGGTGTACTGTCAGTTTCCAAGTACCAGAGCATTATAGTGTACTTACAATGGGTAGTGTTTGGCTTAGTGTATGGTTAGACTTAGATTTAGGGATAGGAATAGACTTTCCATTTCACTACCTGTGTAGTATAGTTTGTGTTTGAGGGTGAGTGTTAGTGTTAATTTTAGGTTCAGTGTTAGGAATGATTTAGGAATGTAAGTATCTGTTTTAGTGTTTGGCTTAGGATTAGGGTTAGTGTTAGGTGTAAGGTGAGTGATAGACTTGGAATTTTGGTACCTGGGTATTAGAGTGTGGGTTTCAAAATTAGTATCAGCATTAGCTTTGGCCTTAGGGTTAGCCATAGTGTAGGATTGCAAGTAACCCTGCATTGGAACTTAGGAATCATGGTGTGGTTTAGGGTTAGGGTTAGGATTGGTGATAATGCTACAGATGGAATTCATGTACCTGATAATTTTCACCTGAGAATGAAGGTTAGGGTAAGATTTTTATGAGGGTGATATGTACTGTGCGTTTCCAAGCACATGTGCAATGCAGTGTAGATATAATGGTTAGTGTGTGACTTCAGTATATTGTTAGAAGTAGATTTAGGTGTAGGATTAGACTCATTTCATTACCAGTGTAGTGTAGTTCATGTTAGAGGGTGAGTCTTAATTTTAATTTGAGGTTCAGTGTTAGGAATGATTTAGGAATGTAAGTACCTCTTCTAGGGTTAGGGTTTGGATTTGGGTGAGTGATAGACTTGGAATTTCTGTACCTGGTATAAGGAAAGTTAAAACTTTAAGTTAAAAAGGCTTGGGTTAAGGCATTCGGGTCTCTAAAGTGCATAATCACTAGTTCACCTCTTCTTTCCCTGGATACCTGGACAGTTCCCTGGGAAAAAACAGGGAGGACTTTATTAAAAAGACCAAATATTCTTAACATCAAGATAAGGAATGTGATGCATTCCGCCCCTCCCGGACCCCTGGCCAGGGCCCGGTTGGGATGTGACTGCAAGCACATTCACCTTTTTCGCACCAAAAGTTCAGGTAGTTTTACTACCTTTGTCTAGAGAACTACAAAAACAGCCCACCTAGCCCAGGCTGCTGCTACTATCTTACGCCCAGGATTGAAACTTACAGCCAAAGAGACTGCTGAAGAGACCCATGCTGAGTTACACGTGATAAACCTAATTCCTCCAACATTCCGGTATTGTTGCCAGAGAGCCTAAGGATAATTTCCCGGATAGAGTCCCTCTTGCTATTAAAAGACTCTCCTCTTTCTTTGTCCTCTCCATTCTTACTTTTGTTTTCTATATGCACATATCCTTCAATAAACTTTCCCTTTTATACTTATTTAAGGCTGGTAGACATTCTTTTAACAAATCGAGCCAAATTAATTAGGAGACCGTACACGGCAAAGGACAATAAATAAAATTTATCCTTACACCTGGGTATTGGACTGTGGGTTTCATTGTAAGTATAAACCATAAATTTGACCTTTGGGTTAGCCTTAGTTTGGGATTTCAAGTACCTTTGTATTAGAATTTAGGAATGATGTTATACTTTAGGGTTAGGGCTAGGATTGATGAGAATGCTATGGATGGAATTCCCTTAACTGATGATTTGCATGTAAGAATAAAGGTAAGGGGACTGATTTTTTTGAGGGTGAGGTGTACTGTGGTTTTCCAAGTACCTGAGCATAACAATGTAGATATAATGGATAGTATTTGGCTTCACTGTAGGCCTAGCCTTAGATTTAGGGCTAGGAATGGACTTCCATTTCACTACCTGTGTAGTGTACTGCAGGTTTGAAAGTGAGTGTTATTGTTAATTTGAGGTTCAGTGTTAGGAATTATTTAGGAATATAAGTACCTGTTTTAGATTTAGGTTTATGGTTAGGGTGAGGGTGAGTGATATCCTTCCGATTTCTGTACCTGGATGTGGGAATGTGGAATTCATTGTTAGTATAAGTATTAAATTTGACCTTAGGGTTAGCCATAGTTTAGGATTTCTAGTACCTGTGTAGTGTAGTAGAGGTCTGAAGGTCAGTGTTAGGGTTAATTTGAGGTTCAGTATTAGGATTGATTTTGGAATATAAATACCTGGTTTAGGTTAGGTTAGAGTTAGGATTAGGGTGAGTGACAACCTTGATTTTTTAGTACCTGGGTATTGGAGTGTGGGTTTTGTTGTGATTATCAGCATTAACTTTGGCCTTAGAGTTAGCCATAGTGTAGGATTTCATGTACCACTGTATTGTAATTTAGGAATCATTTTGATGGTTAGGGTTAGGTTTAGGATTGGTGAGGGTGCTACGGATGGATTTTATGTACCTGATAATTTGCAAGTGAGAATGAAGGATAGGTCACAGATTGTTATGTGGGTGAGGTGTACTGTTGGATTCCAAGTATCAGAGCATTGCAGTCTAGATATAATGGGTAGTGTTTGGCTTGAGTATAAGTTTAGACTTAGATTTAGGGGTAGGAATAGACTCTTCATTTCACTACCTGTGTAGTATAGTTTATGTTTGAGTGTAATTGTTAGTGTCAATTTGAGGTTCAGTGTTAGGCGTGATTTAGGAATGTAAGTACCTGTTTTAGGGTTAGGGTTAGGGTTAGGATGAGGGTGACTGATAGCCTTCAAATTTCTGTATCTAGGTATTGGAGTGTGAGTTTTATTGTTAATGTCAGCATTACCTTTGACCTTTGGATTAGCCATAGATTAGGATTTAAAGTGCCTCTGTATTGGAACTCAGGAATCACACTGTAGGTTATGGTTATGCTTAGGATTGGTTAGATTGCTGCAGATGATATTCCCTTACCTGATGATTTGCATTTGAGAATGAAGGTTAGGGCACTGATATTTTTGAGGCTGAGGTGTAATTACGTTTTCTAAGTACCTGAGCATAGCAGTGTAGATATAATGGGTAGTGTTTGGCCTCAGTGTAGGCCTAGCCTGAGATTTACGGGTAGGAATAGACTCCCCATTTCACTATCTTTGTAGTGTAATGTAGGTTTTGAAGGAGAGTGTTAGTGTTAATTTGAAGTTCAGTGTTAGGAATTATTTAGGAATATATGTACTAGTTTTAGGCTTAGTCTTACAGTTAGGGTTAGGGTTAGGTGTAGGGTGAGTGACATAGTCTTGGAATTCCTGTACCTGCATATTGGAGTGTGGTTTTCATTGTTAGTATCCTCATTAGATTTGGCTTCAGGGTTAGCCACAGTGTAGGAGTCCAAGTACCACTGTGTTGGAACTTAGGAATCATTTTGTGGGTTAGGCTAGTGTTAGCATCGGTGAGAGTGCTTCAGATAGAATTCCCTTACCTGATGATTTACATTTGAGAATGAAGGTTAGAACACTGATTATCTTGAGGGTGAGTTGTACTGCGGTTTTCCAAGTACATGAACATAGCAGTGTAAATGGGTAGTGTTTGGCTTCAGTGTAGGCGTAGCCTTAGATTTAAGGGTAGGGATAGACTCCCCATTTTACTGCCTCTGTAGTGCACTGTGGGTTGGAAGGAGAGTTTTAGTCTTAATTTGAGGTCAGTGTTAGTAATTGTTTAGGAATATAAGCACCTATTTTAGGGTTAGGCTTAAGGGTAGGTTTAGGGTTAGGTTTAGGGTGAGTGATAGCTTTGGAATTTCTGTACCTGGGTATAGAGTGTGGGTTTCAAGGTAATTATCAGCATTAGCTTTGGCCTTAGGGTTAACCATAATGTGGGTTTTCAAGTACCGCTATTGTGGAATTTAGGAAACATGTTTTTGGTTAGGTTTAGTGTTAGGATTGGTGAGAGTGATATGGATGGAATTCATATGCCTGAAAATTTGCACGTGAGAATGAAATTTAGGGCACTGATTTTTATGAGGGTGAGCTGTAGTGTATTTTTCCAAGTACCTGAGAATTGCAGTTTAGATATAATGGGTAGTGTTTGTCTTGAGTGTAGGGTTAGACTTACATTTAGAGGTAGGAATAGATCACCTATTTCACTTCCTGTGTGATGTAGTTTGTGTTGAGTGTGAGTGTTGGGGTTCTATGAGGTCAGTGTTAAGAATGATTTAGGAATATAAGGATGTGCCATTCATTTACAGATGGCTGGGTGCAGGCAGTGCGAGCATAGAGCACACTGCAGCCTCACCACTTTTAACTTTTGCCATGGATCCTGTCTGCAGCAAGGGCCGGCTCACTGCATTGCTTACCACTACTCTCTAGCACTCTGAATGATTTTTTGGTCGAGTGTGGCTTCACTGCACACCTAACCAGTCTGAAATGGTCCACTGTATGCAAGCTCAGACGTGGTGAGCTCAATGCAGGGCTGACCGGCATTTTCAAGCCCACATGTTTTCTGGGGTAGTGAGGGAGGGCTCACAGCATTGCTAACCGGTCTAAAACCACATCACAGGATATAGCCAGGGGCGATGGCAGGCTCTCTATATCACTAAACAGTCTGCAAATTTCTGTTTCAAGCAGAATGATACCAGTGAGGGATCTGTGCTGCTGAGCTTTGCTAGTCATTTTGCAGGAGGCAGATAGTGGGAATGCAGGCTCACTGGGTGGCAATCCATCACTCAATTGTCTGCTTGTTGCTTGCTGGCTGGGGTGATGGCGGGCTCAATGCATGTATATGCCCTGCTCATTTATCCACAGGTTGCAGTCCAAAGTGAGGGTGGGCTGACTGACTGGATAACCATTCCTTTTCAGATGGCTGGATGCTGGCTGGGGTGAGCACAAACACACTGCATGATTAATTGGTCCTAAATAGTCTGTTGGATGTAGCCTGGGATAAGTGTGAATTCATTGCATGGTTATGTGCAGCTCAAAGTTGCACTGTATGAAGGAAGAGGCCAGATGGTTCTCACTGTGTGAATAACTGGTACTAAAATGGGTCGTTGCATGCCAACCAGTATGAGAGAGGGTCTCTGAGTTGCAAACCAGTCCTCACCCATCCACTGCTTGCAGTCCAGGGGGCTGGCAAGCTCAGTGTGTGGCTTACTTGTCCTCAAGGTTCTGCTGCATGCAGGATGGTATGAGTGGGGCCTTTCTGCCATGCTATGTAGAGCACAACTGTCCGCCTGCATGACCCCAGGATCAGGGCGTGCTTAATGCATGGCTAACCAGTTTTCATTGTCGCCCTGGCTTCTGGCTGTGGCAAGGGCAAGCCCACTGCACATGTTACAACAACTCTCCATACCTCTGTATGATTGTTTGGTCAAGTGTATGTTCACTGCATGCCTAATCAGTTTGAAGTAGTCTACTACAAGAACGCTAGCTCAGGTTGAGCTCAATGAGTGTCTGACCGATCTTTCCAAGCCTGCTGGTTGTATACCGGGTTGAGGATGATCTCACTGCATTGCTAAACATTCTCAAACCATATCCCAGGATGATGCATGGGTGAGGGCTGTCTCTCTGTGTGGCTAACGACTCCCCAAACTTTGCTGCATGTAGAATGATATGAGTGAGGGGGTCTCTGTGCTTTTAACTGGCCCTAGTCATTGTGCAGGAGGCAGGTAAGATTGAATGCAGGCTCACTGTGTGGCTACATGCTGCTCAACCTTCTGCTCTTGGGAGGCTAGGGGGAGGGCATTCTTACTCATGGGCTATGCCCAGCTCATTTGCCCACTGGATGCAGGCAGGGACAAGGGTGTGCTCACTGTGTGACCAAATGGTCTTCATGGGAGCCCTGTCTCCAAGCGTCTGTGAGGGTAGTCTTTCTGCGTGGTATACAACTACCTTCCAGACATCTGTATGCACTTTGGGGCATTGCAAGGATGTTTGCATGCCCACGCATTCCTAAAGCACACACTGGGTGCAGCCCAGGACCAGGGCAAGCACACTGCTTTGCTGACCAGTCCTCACAGGAGTGCTGGCTGGCTGGCAGGGTGAGGACATGTTGACTGCATTGCTAACTATTCCATAACAGGACCACTGGATGCAAGCAATGTAGGGCAGCCTCACTGTGGGCCTACGCAGTCATTCAAGACCTGCTGGATTCAGAACAAGAAGAGTGAGAGCTCTCTGTGCTGTTACCAGGTCCTCAACAGTTTTTAGAAGGCAAAACACTGGGAATGCAGGCTCACTGCATGGCTATCCATTATATATTTGTCTGCTGGTAGCTATCTGTGGTATAGCTGAGGCCTGCTCATTTCTCCACAGGTTGTAGTCTGTGGTGAAGGCAGGCTGACTGACTCATTAACCATTCCTTTTCAGATGGCTGGCATAAGGCTGGAGTAGCTGGAGCACACTGCAGGCCTAATTGAATCTAAATGTTCTGCTGGATGTAGCCTGGGAAGACTGTAAACTCACTGCATGGTTATCTGCTGCTCATAGATCTTCTGGACAAAGGACAAGTGAAGATCATTCTTACTGTGTAACTAACAGGTACAAAATTGTTTGCTGCATGATGGCCAGTATGAGTGTGTGTCTCTGAGTTGCTAACTGGTCCTCACCCATCCACTGGATGCAGGCCAAGGGTCTGGCAAGCTCACTGCGTGGCTAACTGGTCCTCAAATTTCTGCTGCATGCAGGCAGGTGTGAGTGGGGCCTTTCTCCAATGCTGAGCAAAACTCACCAGTCTGCCTGGTTGCATATCAGGATGAGGCCTGGCTCACTGCTTGATTCAGCGATTTTCACAGTTGCTCTGGCTCCTGGCTGTGGCAAAGGCAGGCTCAGTGCATTTCTTACCACTACTCTCAAGACCTCTGTATGATTGTTTGTTTGAGTGCAGGTTCACTGCATGGCTAAACTGTCTGAAATGGTCTACTATATGTAGCCCATATCAGAGTGAGTACAATGAGTGGCTGACCAGCCTTCTTATGCCCAATGTTAGTTTGGTGGAGTGAGGGTGGTCTGACACCATTGCTAACCAGTCTAAAACAATATCTCAGGATGCAGCCAGGGTCAAGGGTGGAAATGGTGTGTGACATAAAGTCCTCAAAGTTCTGCTACATGCAGAACAATGAGTGAGAGCTCTCTGTGCTGGTAACCCATGCTAGTCATTCTGTAGGAGGCAGGTAAGTGGGAATGCAGGCTCACTGCATGTCCATTTGCTGCTCAACCATCTGCTCTATGCAGCCTGGAGTGAGGCCATTCTCCCTGAGTGGCTATGCACTTCTCATTTGTCTACTTGATGCAGCCTGAACTGAGGGTGTGCTCACTCTGTGGCTAAATGGTCTTCATGGGATCCCTCTGTCCTGGCAGCAGTGAGGGAAGGCTCTCTGCATGGCTAACCACTACTCTCCCAAACTCTATATAACTTTTTCTGCAAAGGGAGGATCTCTGCATTCTTAACCATTCCTAAACTGTCCACTGGGTGTAGCACAGGGCCAAGGAAAGCACACTGACTGGCTGACCAGTCTTCAAGGGACTGCTGGATGGCTGACAGGGTGAGGACATGCTGACTGCATTGCTATCCAATCCATAACCCATCCGCCAGAGTCAAGCAAGGCAGAATGTGCTCAATGTGTGCCTAACCAGTCATCAAAGATCCTTTAAATGCAGCACAATAGTAGAGGGCTCTCTGCACTGTTACCAGGTCCTCACTGGTCTGTGGAAGACAAAACAGTGGGAATGCAGGCTCACTGCATGGCTATCCATTGTATATTTGTCTGCTGGTAGCTATCTGCGGCAAAGTGGGCTGACTGCATGGCTATGCCCTGCTCATTTCTCCACAGGTTGTAGTCTGAGGTGAGGGCATGCTGACTGACTGATTAACCATTCCTTTTCAGATGGCTGGCATTAGGCTGGGGTGAGGTTGAACACACTGCAGGACCAATTGGATCTAAATGTTCTGCTGGAGGTAGCCTGGGATGACTGTGAGATCACTGCATGATTATCTGCTGCTCATAGTTCTGCTGGATGAAGGATGAGCTGAGATCGTTCTATGTGACCAACAGGTAGAAAATTGTTGGCTGCATGATGGCCAGTATGAGTGTGTGTCTTTGAGTTGCTAAATGGTCCTCATCCATCCACTTGATGAAGGCCAAGGGGCTGGCAAGCTCACTGCCTGGCTAACCAGTCCTCAAATTTCTGCTGCATGCAGGCAGGTATGATTGGGGAATTTCTGTAATGCTAAGCAGAACACACCAGTCTGCCTATTTGCACCCTGGAATGAGGCCTTGCTCACTGCATGATTCAGTGGTTTTCATGGTTTCCCTGGTTCTTGGCTGTGGCAAAGGCGGGCTCAGTGCATTTCTTACCACTACTTTCAAGACCTTTGTATGATTGTTTATTCTAGTGCGGGTTCACTGCATGGCTAAACTGTCTGAAATGGTCCACTGTATGTAGTCCAGGTCAGGATGAGCTCAGTGAGTGGCTGACCAGCCTCCTCAAGCCTACTGTTTGTTTGCTGGGGTGAGAGCAGTCTCATATGATGGCTAACCAGTCTGAAACCATATCCCAGAATGAAGCCAGGAGTGGGCAATCTGCATGGCTAAAGAGTCCTCAAAGTTCTGCTACTTAAAGAATGATATGAGTGAGGGCTATCTGTGCTGTTAAACCATGTTAGTCATTTTGCAGGAGGCAGGTAGTGGGAATGCAGGCTCACAGTGTGGCAACCATTGCTCAATTGTCTGCTTATTGCTGGCTGGGGTGATGGCAGGCTCAATGCATGGATATGCCCTGCTCATTTTTCCACAGGTTGCAGTCTGAAGTGAGGGTGGGCTGAATGACTCGATAACCATTCCTTTTCAGATATCTGGATGCAGGCTGGGGTGAGCATGAGCATATGGCATGACAAATTGGTCCTAAATGGTCTACTGGATGTAGCCTGGGATGAGTGTGAATTCACTGCATGGTTATGTGCAGCTCAAATTTCCACTGGATGAAGGACAAAGCCAGGTGGTTCTCAGTATGTGACCAACAGGTACTAAATGTTTTATGACATGCAACCAGTATGAGTGCAGCTCACTGAGTTGCAAACTGGTCCTCACCCATCCACTGATTGCAGTCCAGGGGGCTGGTGAGCTCAGTGTGTGGTTAATTGGTCCTCACAGTTCTGCTGGGTGCAATATGGTAAGAGTCTGACCTGTCTGCAATGCTATGTAGAACAAAACGGTCCACGTGGTTTACCCCGGCATGAGGGTAGGCTCACTGCATGGCTCACCACTTTTCATGGTTGCATGGCTCCTGGCTGTGGCAAGGGCAGCCTCACTGCATATCTTATGACTACTTTCCAGACCTCTGTGGGATTGTTTGTTTGAGTGTGTGTTCTCTGAATGCCTAACCAGTCTTCAATGTTCCACTGTATGGAAGCCAGGTCTGTGTGATCTCATTGTGTGTCTGACTGGCCTTCTCTAGCCCACTGCTTGTGTGCTGGCTTGAGAACAGTCTCCCTGCATTGCAAAATATTCTACAACTTTATTCCTTGATGCAGCAGCAGTTAGGGCCAGCTCTCTGTGTTTATAACTAGGTCACAAAATTTGTTACATGCAGAAAGGTACGAGTGATGGCTCTCCCAGCTGTGAAGGGGTCTCAGTCATTCTGCTGGAGGCAGCTAAGATTGAATGCAGGCTCCCTGAATGTTTATTGGCTGCTCCAAACTTCTGCTCACCATGCTATGGAAGGAATTCACATGCCAGACAATTAGAGTGTGAGAGGTAAGGAGAGGGCAGTGACTTTTTTGAAGGTAGGATAGACTGTGGTTTTCCACTGACCTGAACATTGCTGCCTCGATATAATAGGAAGTGATTGGCCATTGAGTAGTGTTAGAGCTAGATTTAGGGGATGGAATGGTCTCTGCATTGGGCTCCGTGTGTAGTGTAGTGTGTGTTTGAGGGTGACTGTGGGTGTTAATTTGACCTTCAGTGTTAGGAATGATGTAGGAATAGAAATCCCTCCTCGAGGATCAGGGTTAGTGTTGGCGTTAGGAGTAGCATTCGGGTGAGTTATAGGCTTGGAGTTTCCGTACCTGGGTATTGGACTGTGGGATTCCTAGTTAGTAGTAGCATGCAATTTCACCTTAGGCTTACCCACAGTGATGGATTTCAAGTACCGCCCTATGGGAACTTAGGAATCAGGTTGTGGGTTAGGGTTAGGGTTATGATTGGTGAGCCTGATACAGAAGGAATTCACATACCAGATAGTTTGCATGTGAGAGGGAAGGAGAGGGCATTGCCTTCTATGAAGGTGGGATGTACTGTGTCTTTCCAAGGACATGAACATTGCAGCCTAGATGTAATGGGTAGTGACTTGCAGGTGAGTAGGGTTGGAGTTGGATTTAGGGGATGAATAGGCTCCCCATTATATGCCCTGTGTAGTGTAGCATGAGATTTCTCCTTGGCGAAGCCACAGTGCTGAATTTCAAGTTCCACCCTGTGGGTACTTAGGAATGAGGTTGTGGGATAGGGTTAGGGTTAGGATTGGTGAGCACGATACGGAGGGAATTCACATGCCAGATTGTTTGCGTGTGAGAGGGAAGGTGAGGGCGGTTCTGTTTTCGAAGGTGGGATGTAATGTGTATTTTCAAGGACCTGAATATTGAACCCTAGATATAATGGGTAGTGACTTGCCAGCAAGTAGGGTGGGAGCTAGATTTATGGGACGAATAGGGTCCCATTTAACTCCCTGTGTGTTGCAGTGTGTGTTAGAGGGTGACTGTTGGTGTTCATTTGACATTTTATGTTAGGAATGATGCAGGAATGTAAGTCCCTCATCAAGGGGCAGGGTTAGTGTTGGTGTTAGAGGAAGGATTCCTGTGAGTGATAGGCTTGGAATTTCTCTACATGGGTATTGGGATGTGAGTTTACTAGTTAGTAGCAGCATGAGATTTCACATTAAGCTTACCCACAGTGCTGGATTTCAAGTACCGCCCCATGGGAACTTAGGAATCAGGTGGTGGGTTAGGGTTAGGTTTAGGATTGGTGAGGCTGATACAGAAGGACTTCATGTACTAGAAAGTTTGCATGTGAGAGTGAAGGTGAGGGCAGTGCCTTTTATGAAGTTGGGATGTACTGTGTGTTTCCATGGACCTGAACATTGCACACCAGATATAATGGGTAGTGACTGGGCAGACTAGGTTTGGAGCTATATTTCAGGAATAAATAGGCTCCCCATTTCATTCCCTGTATAGGGTAACATGAGATTTCACCTTGATATAGCTACAGGGCAGGATTTCAAAATAAATCCTGTGAGTACGTAGGTAGCCAGTTGGGGCATAGGGTTAGGGTTAGTATTGGTGAGCATGATAAGGAGGGAATTCAAATTGCAGATACTTTGCATTTGAGAGGGAAGGGGAGGGCAGTGTCTTTCACAAAGGTGGGCTGTACTGTGTATTTCCAAGGACGTGAACATTGCACGGTAGTTATAATGGGTAGGGCCTGGCCAACGAGTAAGGTTAGAGCTAGATGAAGGGGATGGGACAAGCTCCACATTCCACTCCCTGTGTCACATCGTCTACATTTCAGGGGGCGGGGGGCTCCTGTTCATTTGAAATTCCGTGTTCGGAATGAAGTAGGAAGGTAAGTCCCTCCCCCCGGGGTCAGGCTGAGGGAGAGGGTTAGGATGATGATTCCGGTGAGTGACATCCTCAGGATTTCTGTACCTGGGTATTGGAGTGCGGCTGTCTTAGTTAGTATCAGCAGGAAATTTCAACTTAGGCTAAGCCACAGTGGAGGATGTCGAGGACTGCCCTCTGGGCAGGTAGGAATCAGGTTGTGGGTTAGGGTTAGGGTTAGGACAGGTGAGCACGACACGGAAGGAATTCACACAGCAGACAATTTGGGCGTGAGAGGTACAGTGAGGGCAGTGACTTTTGTGAAGCTAGGATGTGTTGTGGTTTTCCCACGGACCGGACCCTTGCCGCCTTGCCGGAAGTGGGAGTGATGGGCCATCGCCTACAGTTAGAGCTACATTTAGGGGCTGGAACGGATTCCCCGTTGGACTCCCCTTGTAGTGCAGTGTGTGACGGAGGGTAAGGCTTCCTGTTCATTGGACGCTGAGTTTCAGGAGTGACATACGAATGTAAGTCCCTCCTCAAGGCTCAGGGATAGGGTTAGGGTTAGGCGGAGGATTTAGGAGAAGGATAGCTTTGGAATTTCGCTACCTGGGTATCGGGCTGTGGGTTTCCTAGTTAGTGTCAGCATGAGATGACACCTAAGGATGAAACATAGGGGAGGATATCAAGTGCCGCCCCATGGCCACCTAGGAATTAGGATGTGGGCTAGGGTTAGGGTTAGGATTGATGAGCAGGATCTGGACCAAATTCACCTTCCAGGTAGTTTGCCTGTGCGAGGGAAGGTGAGGGCAGCGCCTTTCTTTAAGGTGGGGTCGAATTTGTGTTTCCTGGGACATGCCCATGGGGGCCTGGCTATAGTGGGCAGAGACGGGCCTGCCAGGAGGGATAGCGCTCGATTTCGGGGACGGAATAGGCCCCCCATTTTCCTCCCTGAGTAGTGTTCTGAGCGCTGGACGGTGGGTGTCGGTGTTAGTTGGATATCCAGGGAGAGGATTAACGTCCGAGTAGAAGTCCCTCCTCTCGGTTCAGGGTTCCTGTTATCGTTGGGGATAGGATTCTGGTGAGTGATAGGCTGGCAGTTTCTCGCCCTGGCTATTGGCGTGCGGGCTCTCTAGTTAGTGGCGGCATGAGATTGCGCCTTAGGCTCAGCCACAGTGCCGGATTTCAACGACCGCCTTCAGGGAGCTTAGGAATGAGGTGGTGGCTTAGGGTTAGGGTTAGGGCTGGTGAGCATGATCCAGAAGGAATTCGCCTACCGGGTAGTTTGCGTGTCAGCGGGAAGGTGAGGGCAGTGTCTTTCACGAAGGTGGGATGCACACGGCATTCCCAAGGATCTGCACATCGCACTGCAGTTCTAGTGGGTAGTGCCGAGCCAGCGAGTAGGGTGAGAGCTCGATGAAGGGGATGGGACAGGCTCCCCATTCCACTCCCTGCGTCGCGTCATCTACATTTCAGGGGGCGGGGGGCCACCGTTCATGTGACCTTCAGTGTTCAGATTGGCGTAGGAAGGTAAGTCCCTCCCCCCGGGGTCAGGCTGAGGGTGAGAGTTAGGATGAGGATCCCAGTGAGTGACAGCCTCGCCGTTTCTGCACTTGGCTATTGGCGTGCGTCTTTCCTAGTTAGTATGAGCATGAGATTTCACCTTAGGCTCAGCCACAGTGGGGGATGTCGAGGACCGCCCTCTGGGCAGGTAGGAATCAGGTGGTGGGTTTGGGTTTGGGTTAGGGTTAGGACAGGTGAGCACGACAAGTAAGGAATTCACACAGCAGACAATTAGGGCGTGAGAGGTACAGTGAGGGCTGTGACTTTTGTGAAGCTAGGATATGCCGTGGTTTTCCCCTGGACCGGAGCCTTGCCGCCTTGCCGGAAGCAGGAGTGATGGGCCATCGCCTACATTTAGATCTACATTTACGGGCTGGAAGGGATTCTTCGTTGGACTGCCCATGCAGTGTACTGTGTGACAGAGGGTAAGGCTTCATGTTCATTGGACCCTGAGTTTTGGGAGTGACGTAGGAATGTAAGTCCCTCCTCAAGGCTCAGGGATAGGGTTAGGGTTAGGTGGAGGATTCCGGAGAAGGATAGCTTTGGAATTTCGCTACCTGGGTATCGGGCTGTGGGTTTCCTAGTTAGTGTCAGCATGAGATGGCACCTGAGGCTGAAGCATAGGGGAGGATTTCAAGTGCCGCCCCACGGCCACCTAGGAATCAGGCTGTGGGCTCGTGATAGGGTTAGGATTGATGAGCAGGATCCGGATGGAATTCACCTACCAGGTAGTTTGCCTGAGCGAGGGAAGGTGAGGGCAGCACCTTTCTTGAAGGTGGGGTCGAATGTGTGTTTCCTGCGACCTGTCCATGGAGGCCTCGCTATTGTGTGCAGAGACGGGCCCGCCAGGAGGGATAGCGCTCGATTTCGGGGACAGAATAGGCCCCACATTTTTCTCCCTGAGTAGTTTCCTGAGCGCTGGACAGTGGGTGGCGATGTTGGCTGGACGTCCAGGGTGAGGAATGACGTCGGAGTAGGAGTCCCTCCTCTCGGGACAGGGTTCCTGCAGGCGCTGAGGATAGAATTCCAGTGAGTGATAGACTGGGAGTTTCTCTCCCTAGCTATTGGCATGTGGGTTCTCTAGTTAGTGGCAGCATGAGATTGCGCCTTAGGCTCAGCCACAGTGCTGGATTTCAAGGACCGCCACCTGGGAGCTTAGGAATCAGGTCGTGGCTTAGGGTTAGGGTTAGGGCTGGTGAGCGTGATCCAGAAGGAATTCGCCTACAGGGTAGATTGCCTGTCAGTGGGAAGGAAAGGGCAGTGTCTTTCATGAAGGTGGGATGCACTGGGCATTCCCAAGGATCTGCACATCGTACCGCAGTTCTAGTGGGTAGTGCCGGGCCAGCGAGGAGGGTGAGAGCTTGATGAAGGGGACCGGACAGGCTCCCCATTCCACTCCCCGCGTTGCGTCGTCTACACTTCAGGGGGCAGGGGGCCCCTGTTCATGTGATCTTCAGTGTTCGGAATGACGTAGGAAGGTAAGTCCCTCCCCCCGGGGTCAAGCTGAGGGTGAGGGTTAGGATGAGGATTCCGGTGAGTGACAGCCTCGAAGTTTCTGCACCTGGGTATCGGTGTGCGGCTTTCCTAGTGAGTATCAGCATGACATTTGACCTTAGGCTCAGCCAGAGTGGAGGAGGTCGAGGACCGCCCTCGGGGAAGGTAGGAATCAGGTGGTGGGTTAGGGTTAGGGTTAGGACAGGGGAGCACGACACGGCAGGAATTCACACAGCAGACAACTTGGGCGTGAGAGGTAAGGTGAGGGCAGTGACTTTTGTGAAGCTCGGATGGGCCGTGGGTTTCCCTCGGACCGGAGCCTTGCCGCCTTGACAGAATCGGGAGGGAGGGGCCATCGCCTAGCGTTAGAGCTACATTTCGGGGCTGGTACGGATTCCCCGTTGGGCTCCCCGTGTAGTGTAGTGTGTGACGGAGGGTAAGGCTTCGTGTTTATTGGACCCTGAGTTTTAGGAATGATGTAGGAGCGTAAGTCCCTCCTGGAGGCTCAGGGATAGGGTTAGGGTTAGGCGGAGGATTCCGGAGAAGGATAGCTTTGGGATTTCGCTGCCTGGGTGTCGGACTGCGGGTTTCCTAGTGAGGGTCAGCATGAGATGGCACCTGAGGCTTACGCACAGGGGAGGATTTCAAGTGCAGCCCCACGGAAACCGAGGAATCAGGCTGTGGGCTAGGGTTAGGGTTTGGATTGGTGAGCATGACCCGGACGGAATTCACCTTCCAGGTAGTTTGCCTGTGCGAGCGAAGGTGAGGGCATCGTCTTTCTTAAAGGTGGGGTCGAATGTGTGTTTCCCGGGACCTGCCCATGGAGGCCTGGCTATAGAGGGCAGCGACTGGCCAGCGAGGAGGGTTAGCGCTCGATGTCAGAGACGGAAGAGGCCCCCCATTTTCCTCCCTGAGTAGTGTCCTGAGCACTGGACGGTGGGTGTCGGTGTTAGTTGGACATCCAGGCTGAGGAATGACGTAGTAGTAGAAGTCCCTGCTCTCGGGTCAGGGCTCCTGTTAGCGCTGGGGATAGACAGGATTCCGGTGGGCGATAGGCTGGCAGTTTTTCTCCCTGGCTATTGGCGTTTGGGTTCCCTAGGTGGTAGCGGCATAAGATTACGCCTTAGGCTCAGCCCCAGTGCCGGATTACAAGGACCACCTGCTGGGAGCTTAGGAATTAGGTGGAGGCTTAGGGTTAGGGTTAGGGTTGGTGAGCGTGATCCGGAAGGAAGTCGCCTACCGGGTAGTTTGCCCGTGTGAGGGAAAGTGAGGGCAGTGCCTTTCACGAAGCTGGGATGCACCGGGTATTTCCAAGGACCAGCGCATCGCACCGCGGTGCTAGTGGGCAGTGCGGGGCCAGCGAGTAGGGTGAGAGCTCGACAATGGGGACAGGACAGGCTCCCCATTCCACTCCCCGCGTCGCGTTGTCTACATTTCAGGGGGCGGGGGCCCCTGTTCATGTGACCTTCAGTGTTCGGAATGACGTAGAAAGGTAAGTCCCTCCCCCCGGGGTCCGGCTGAGGGTGAGGGTTAGGATGAGGATTCCGGTGAGTGACAGCCTCGCAGTTTGTGCACCTGGGTATCGGTGTGCGGCTTTCCTAGTGAGTATCAGCATGAGATTTGACCTTCGGCTCAGCCAGAGTGGAGGAGGTCGAGGACCGCCCTCGGGAAGGTAGGAATCAGGTGGTGGGTTAGGGTTAGGGTTAGGACAGGGGAGCACGACACGGAGGGAATTCACACAGCAGACAA
>NW_022974841.1:486-1466 GCF_012274545.1 Fukomys damarensis | reverse complement strand
GTTTCTCTCCCTGGCTATTGGCGTGTGGGTTCACTAGGCGGTAGCGGCATGAGATTGCGCCTTACGCTCAGCCCCAGAGCGGGATTTCAAGGACGGCCTGCTGGGAGCTTAGGAATCAGGTGGTGGCTTAGGGTTAGGGTTAGGGTTGGTGAGTGTGATCCGGAAGGAAGTCGCGTACCGGGTAGTTCGCCAGTGCGAGGTAAGGTGAGGGCACTGCCATTCAGGAAGCTGGGATGCACTGGGCATTTCCAAGGACCCACGCGTCCTGCCATGGTGCCAGTGGGCAATGCCGGGCCAGCGAGTAGGGGGAGAGCTCGATGATGGGGATGGGACAGGCTCCCCATTCCACTCTCCGCATCACGTCGTCTACACTTCAGGGGGCGGGGGGCCCCTGTTCATGTGACCTTCAGTGTTCGGAATGACGTAGGAAGGTAAGTCCCTCTCCCCGGGGTCAGGCTGAGGGTGAGGGTTAGGATGATTCCGGTGAGTGACAGCCTCGCGGTTTCTGCACCTGGGTATCGGTGTGCGGCCTTTTAGTGAGTATCAGCATGAGATTTGACCTTTGGCTCAGCCAGAGTGGAGGAGGTCGAGGACCGCCCTCGGGAAGGTAGGAATCAGGTGGTGGGTTAGGGTTAGGGTTAGGACAGGGGAGCACGACACGGAAGGAATTCACACAGCAGACAATTTGGGCGTGAGAGGTAAGGTGAGGGCAGTGACTTTTGTGAAGCTCGGATGTGCCGTGGTTTTCCCTCGGACCGGAGCCTTGCCGCCTTGACAGAATCGGGAGGGAGGGGCCATCGCCTAGCGTTAGAGCTACATTTCGGGGCTGGAACGGATTCCCCGTTGGGCTCCCCGTGTAGTGAAGTGCGTGATGGAGGGTAAGGCTTCGTGTTCATTGGACCCTGAGTTTTAGGAATGATGTAGGAATGTAAGTCCCTCCTGGAGGCTCAGGGATAGGGTTAGGGTTAGGCGGAGGATTC
>NW_022974841.1:0-329 GCF_012274545.1 Fukomys damarensis | reverse complement strand
TGTGGAGAGCATGACCCAGACGGAATTCACCTTCCAGGTAGTTTGCCTGTGCGAGGGAAGTTGAGGGCAGCGCCTTTCTTGAAGGTGGGGTCGAATGTCTGTTTCCAGGGACCTGCCCATGGAGGCCTGGCTATAGTGGGCAGCGACTGGCCAGCGAGGAGGGTTAGTGCTCGATGTCGGGGACGGAGTAGGCCCCCCATTTTCCTCCCTGAGTAGTGTCATGAGCGCTGGACGGTGGGTGTCGGTGTTAGTTGGATGTCCAGCCCAAGGAATGACGTAGGAGTAGAAGTCCCTGCTCTCGGGTCAGGGCTCCTGTTAGCGCTGGGGAT
>NW_022974840.1:28408-30195 GCF_012274545.1 Fukomys damarensis | reverse complement strand
GGACTCATTCGCCCATCTTTCTATTCAGCCATAGGCTGGAGTCCAAACCAAGCTCATCCTTGATTAAAGCCACACAGCAACTGAAAAATCTAAAGACTTAGCACGAAATAACATGAGCTAATGTGCCACGTGGTTTTTCTTAGATGGTAATTCCAAATCACTGAAAGAGCAAACTAAATGCCAATAGGAAACGGGAAGCTCTATTGAAATGGGAAAGGGACCAAGAGATGGAGGAAAGAGGGAAGGTAAGGGAATGAAAAAAGAATTAAAATGTGCTATACATGTGTTTGGATTCCCCCCATGAAGAGTGTAATCGTTATGTACTGCAATCATACAGTAAGAAAAAATGTAAAGTTAAAAAAAAAAGTGTGGCAGAAGGAGAGGGTATACGTCGCTCAGTGGTAGAGGTTGAAAGTACATTTTCATGGAAAGATTAGATTTTGCTAAAAAAAAAAAAAGTAATCCGCACGCTGTATGGTTTCTTCTTTCACTTTACCAACAAGGAAATATCTGCTTTCTTACCTAGAGCCAATACTTCCTCCTCTGCTAGTTTTTCATCCGTGGTACCACTGATGTCACTGTAATGGAGGTAGGGTACCTTGTCGATTGCAGGAGGCTCAGCAAAATCCTTGGATTCTGCCCACTACCAGTCCGTTGGATCCATCTCTGTTGTGAAAACAAAAAATGTTTCCAAATATGCATTTCCTAAGGGGAAAAAGTGCCCCATTAAAGACTCATAGCCTGATCCCTACTTCTCTTGTCAGGAAATCCTATTTCTCTTGTCAGGAATCTTACTCTGTGGATTATCCTTTGGTTCTTCTTTACCATCAACACCAACTTCAACTCCACTGTACAATCTTTAGAGGTACCAGGGATAGAACTCAGGACCTAACACTTGAAGGGCAGGCAGTGATGCCACTGAGCTAAATCCCTGGCCTTTTCACTGTACTCTTAACATCTGCAGACAATCAAATACTGTACCTACCACCTATGGGTGGAGGAGTATTCTGGTGGGCAAGCCCACAGCCTAGTGCATGCTCAGCAAGTGCTTTACCACTGAGCTATATACCTTTAGCTTCAAATATCTTCCATCTTGAAATAAAGCTTGGTGCTCAATTCCATTTAACTCCCAAATTACCATTTAGTTTCTCTGTGCACTGTCAAACTAGTCAAGAATTTAAGAGACTTGATGATGAGTAATTCAGTGAATGCATTTCTGAATTTATTTCTCATGGTCTTACGTGAACCCTCAGAAAACTCTACCTCTTATCTCTTTGAAATCTCATTCTCTTTCCCAGGCTTTGTGACCACAACCTCGAGGTCTTCACCTTGCTTATCTGGCTGCTCTTTCAGGCTCCGTGGCAGCCTCCTCCACTAGAGGTCCATGTTCTCAAGGCTTAGCTTGCTTCTCTATTCCTCACCGCATTCTGTGCGTTCTGTACCAATGCGTTCCGTTGAAAGTAACTTTCAACTTACATGTTCACTCAAGCTGGAACTTCAGAATTACACTCTCAAAATGGATCACTGAAAGATCTGAAACTCTGAAACCACCAGGAAAGCTCTGTGTTCACGATATGGTAGCACTGATGCTTGGTTACAAATATAGATCAATTGGGCTGGGGATTTATCTCAGGATTTAGCTGGGGATACTTGGTTAGAAATATAGATCAATTTGCTTAGAAATATAGATCAATTGGGCTGGGGATTTAAATCCCCAGCCCAATTGATCTATATTTCTTGCCTCACAAGGGCAAGGTCCTGAGTTCCATCGCCAGTACCAATAAAAC
>NW_022974840.1:25893-26919 GCF_012274545.1 Fukomys damarensis | reverse complement strand
AAGGGAGGAAAACAAAATTAATTAACTGACTTAAAAAATGAAAAGACAAAAAAAAAAAGTTCGTGAGAATTGTAAAGGAATCTAGTTTTCCAGTTGTCACCCCACCCCACCCCACCATGTTGGATCCATTTCGCTTAGCTACATCCTCAGGCATTATTGATTTATTTCTTTGTTCTTCTTCTTCTTCTCTTTTTTTGTTCCGTACCAGGGTTCCAACTCGGGACCTTGTGCTTTCGAGTCAGTCGGTGGAACCACTGATCTATATCAACAGCCCTCATTTTATTTTTGAGACAGCTTTCTCAATAAATACCAGGCTACACTTGTATTGGTGATCCTCCTGCCTCTTCTTCCTAGAATGCTGAGATTACAGGCACATGCCATTATGCTTGATTTAGTTGTTTTTTTTTTAATTCATTCATTCATTTTTTGGTATCAGGGAGCCAACTGGAGACGTTGCCCTTGTGAGGCAGGCGACCCAACCGCTGAGCTAAATCCACCAGTCTGACGGTTCACAGAACTCCACTCACCACATGGCTGGGTTATTTTTATGTCAGCAAAGAAGTCACATACAGCCGGGCATGGTGGCACACGTCGGTGGTCCCAGCATGGGGGGAGCACTGAAGCAGGACATCACAAATTTAAGTCCAGCCTGCAACATTTAGCGATTTAGCAAGACAGGGGCTCAAAATAAACACGTAAAAAGGGGTCAGGGATGCAGCTCAGTTCTGTCTTACATTCATTCCCCACTCTATCCCCAAAAGTGAAGTAGAGAAACTCAAAGGGAGGTTCAAAGATTCAGAGACATCTCAATTGGTGACAGCATGGCACTCTCCTTGAATTCCTAAGGAAGCCTTTCCACGTGGCTGGCACTGTCGGGGGTCCTGACCCGTAGGGAGAGTAGGTTCCATTATCTGGTTTATTTAGCAACAGAGATTCTAATTCACATAATACGGAGAAGCCTGTGGGCGAAACTTAAGTAGCGAGGGAGGTTTAATCCAAAATTAATTCATTATTGGAATTGGAACG
>NW_022974840.1:14250-17683 GCF_012274545.1 Fukomys damarensis | reverse complement strand
AAAAGTTCGTGAGAATTGTAAAGGAATCTAGTTTTCCAGTTGTCACCCCACCCCACCCCACCATGTTGGATCCATTACCCTTAGCTACATCCTCAGGCATTATTGATTTATTTCTTTGTTCTTCTTCTTCTCTTTTTTTGTTCCGTACCAGGGTTCCAACTCGGGACCTTGTGCTTGCGAGTCAGTCGGTGGAACCACTGATCTATATCAACAGCCCTCATTTTATTTTTGAGACAGCTTTCTCAATAAATACCAGGCTACACTTGTATTGGTGATCCTCCTGCCTCTTCTTCCTAGAATGCTGAGATTACAGGCACATGCCATTATGCTTGATTTAGTTGGTTTTTTTTAATTCATTCATTCATTTTTTAATATCAGGGAGCCAACTGGAGACCTTGCCCTTGTGAGACAGGCGACCCAACCGCTGAGCTAAATCCACCAGTCTGACGGTTCACAGTAGTCCACTCACCACATGGCTGGGTTATTTTTATGTCAGCAAAGAAGTCACATACAGCCGGGCATGGTGGCACACGTCGGTGGTCCCAGCATGGGGGGGGCACTGAAGCAGGACATCACAAATTTAAGTCCAGCCTGCAACATTTAGCGATTTAGCAAGACAGGGGCTCAAAATAAACACGTAAAAAGGGGTCAGGGATGCAGCTCAGTTCTGTCTTACATTCATTCCCCACTCCATCCCCAAAAGTGAAGTAGAGAAACTCAAAGGGATGTTCAAAGATTCAGAGACATCTCAACTGGTGACAGCATGGCACTCTCCTTGAATTCCTAAGGAAGCCTGCACACGTGTCGGGGGTCCTGACCCGTAGGGAGAGTAGGTTCCATTATCTGGTTTATTTAGCAACAGAGATTCTAATTCACATAATACGGAGAAGCCTGTCGGCGAAACTTAAGTAGCGAGGGAGGTTTAATCCAAAATTAATTCATTATTGGAATTGGAACGGGAAGGAAAAGTAAAAAGGATGAAGATGTGTTATGTTCAGTTACCAGCTCCCCACGATGATGGCAATCTTTATGCACTGCAAATGTTGGGGATGTAGCTCAGTTAATTAATTAAATTTAATATACTGTACTTAGGAAATAGTTACTTGTGACCTGCATAGTTACAATGGTTAGTGCCTGGCCAGCGAGTAGGGTTAGATCTCGATTAAGGGGACAGGACAGGCTCCCCATTCCACTCCCTGTGTCATATCATCTACCTTGAAGGGGACGGGGGGCTCCTGTTCATTGGACCTTCCGTGTTCAGAATGATGTAGGAAGGTAAGTCCCTCCTCCGGGGTCAGGCTGAGGGTTAGGGTTAGGAGTGGCATTCCAGTGAGTGGTAGCCTCGGAATTTCTGTACCTGAGTATTAGGGAATGGCTTTAATAGTTAGTATCAGCATGAGATTTCACCATTGGCTCAGCCAGAGTGGAGGATTTCTAGGTCCTCTCTCTGGGAAGGTAAGAATCAGGTTGTGGGTTAGAGTTACGGTTAGGAGAGGTGAGCATGCCACCAAAGGAATTCCCACAGCAGGCAATGTGGGCGTGAGAATTAAGGTGAGGGCTGTGACTTTTGGGAAGCTGGGATGTACTGTGGTTTTCCCTCGGACCGGAGCATTGACTCCTTTATAGAATGGGTAGTGCCATTGCGTAGTGTTAGAGCTACATTTAGGGAATGGAATGGATTCCCCATTTGACTCCCTGTGTAGTGTAGTGTGTGACCGAGGGTAAGGCCTCGTCTTCATTGGACCCTGAGTTTTCGGAATGATGTAGGAATGTAAATCCCTCCTTGAGGGTCAGGGATAGGCTTAGGGTTAGGCTGAGGATAACTGGAGAAGGATAGCTTTGGAATTTCGCTTCCTGGGTATAGGGCTGTGGGTGTTTTAGTTAGTGTCAGCCTGAGATGTCATCTGAGGCATAACCACAGGGGAGGATTGCAAGTGCCGCCCTAAGGCAACCTGGGGTTCAGGTTAGGGGTTAGTGTTAGGGTTGGGACTGGTGAGCATGACACGGACGGAATTCACCTACTAGGTAGTTTGTATAAGCGAGGGAAAGTGAGGACATCGGCTTTTTTGAAGGTGGGGTCGAATGTGTGTTTCCTGAGAAGTGCCCACGGTGGCCTTGATATCATGGGTAGCGACAGGCCAGCGTGGAGGTTTACCACTCGACTTAGGTGACAGAATAGGCCTCCCATTTTACTCCCTTTGTAGTGTCATGAGTGTTGGACGGTGAGTGTTGGTGTTAATTGCATGCTCATTGTGAGGAAGAATGCAGGAGTATAAGTCCCTCCTCTCGGGTCAGGATTCCTGTTAGTTTTGGGGATAGGATTGCGGTGAGTGATAGGCTGGAAGTTTCTCTTCTGGGCTAGTGGGGTGTGGGTTTCCAGTTAGTAGCCGCATGAAATTTCGCCTTAGGCTTAGCCACAGTGCCAGATTTCAAGGATCCCCTCCTGGGGACTTAGGAATCAGGTGGTGGCTTAGCCTTAGGGTTAGACTTGGTGAGTATCATCCAGAAGGAATTCACCCAGCGGGTAGTTTGCATTTCAGCGGGAAGGTGAGAGCAGTGTCTTTCATGACAGGGGGATGAACTGTGTATTTCCAAGGACCCCCGCATTGCACCGCAGTGCCATTGGGTAGTGCCGGGCCAGCGAGTAGTGTGAGAGCTCGATGACGGGGACAGGACAGGCTCCCCATTCCACTCCCCGTGTCGCGTCTTCTACATTTCAGGGGACAGGGGGCCACTGTTCATGTGACCTTCAGTGTTCGGAATGACGTAGGAAGGTAAGTCCCTCCCCCCGGGGTCAGGCTGAGGGTGAGGGTTCGGATGAGGATTCCAGTGAGTGACAGCCTCGCAGTTTCTGCACCTGGGGATCAGTGTGCGGCTTTCCTAGTGAGTATCAGCATGAGATTTCACCTTAGGCTCAGCCACAGTGGAGGAGGTCGAGGACCGCCCTCAGGGAAGGTAGGAATCAGGTGGTGGGTTAGGGTTAGGGTTAGGACAGGGGAGCACGGCACCACAGGAATTCACACGGCAGACAATTTGGGCGTGAGAGGTAAGGTGAGGGCAGTGACTTTTGTGAAGCTCGGATGTGCCGCGGTTTTCCCTCGGACCGGAGGCTTGCTGCCTTGACAGAATCGGGAGGGAGGGGCCATCGCTTAGCATTAGAGCTACATTTAGGGGCTGGAACGGATTCCTCGTTGGGCTCCCCGTATAGTGTAGTGTGTGACGGAGGGTAAGGCTTAGTGTTCATTGGACCCTGAGTTTTAGGAATGACGTAGGAATGTAAGTCCCTCCTCAAGGCTCAGGGGTAGGGTTAGGGTTAGGCGGAGGATTCCGGAGAAGGATAGCTTTGGGATTTCGCTGCCTGGGTGTTGGGCTGTGGGTTTCCTAGTTAGTGTCAGCATGAGATGGCACCTGAGGCTTAAGCACAGGGGAGGAT
>NW_022974840.1:9694-12692 GCF_012274545.1 Fukomys damarensis | reverse complement strand
GTAGTGTGTAGTGTTCTGAGCGCTGGACGGTGGGAGTCTGTGTTAGTTGGACGTCAAGGGTGAGGAATGATGAAGGAGTAGAAGTCCCTTCTCTCGGGTCAGCGCTCCTGACCTGCTGGGGAGAGACCGGGGGGTGAGGAATGATGAAGGAGTAGAAGTCCCTTCTCTCGGGTCAGCGCTCCTGACCTGCTGGGGAGAGACAGGATTCCGGTGGGTGATAGGCTGGGAGTTTCTCTCCCTAGCTATTTGCGTGTGGGTTACAGGTGGTAGCTACGTCAAGGGTGAGGAATGATGAAGGAGTAGAAGTCCCTTCTCTCGGGTCAGCGCTCCTGACCTGCTGGGGAGAGACAGGATTCCGGTGGGTGATAGGCTGGGAGTTTCTCTCCCTGGCTATTTGCGTGTGGGTTACCTAGGTGGTAGCGGCATGAGATTGCGCCTTAGGCTCAGCCCCAGTGCCTGATTTGAAGGACCGCCTGCTGGGAGCATAGGAATCAGGAGGTGGCTTAGGGTTAGGGTTAGGGTTGGTGAGCGTGATCCAGAAGGAAGTCGCCTACCGGGTAGTTTGCCTGTGCGAGGGAAGGTGAGGGCAGCACCTTTCATGAAGGTGGGATGCACTGGGCATGTCCAAGGACCCGCGCATCGCACCGTGGTGCTAGTGGGTAGTGCCGGGCCAGCGAGTAGGGTGAGAGCTCGATGACGGGGACCGGACATGCTCCCCATTCCAATCCCCGCGTCGCGTCCTCTACATTTCAGGGGGCGGGGGGCCCCTGTTCATGTGACCTTCAGTGTTCGGAATGACGTAGGAAGGTAAGTTCCTCCCCCCGGGTTCAGGCTGAGGGTGAGGGTTCGGATGAGGATTCCGGTGAGTGACAGCCTCGCAGTATCTGCACCTGGGGATCGGTGTGCGGCTTTCCTAGTGAGTATCAGCATGAGATTTCACCTTAGGCTCAGCCACAGTGGAGGAGGTAGAGGACTGCCCTCGGGGAAGGTAGGAATCAGGTGGTGGGTTAGGGTTAGGGTTAGGACAGGGGAGCACCGCACCGCAGGAATTCTCACGGCAGACAATTTGGGCGTGAGAGGTAAGGTGAGGGCAGTGACTTTTGTGAAGCTTGGATGTGCGGTGGTTTTCCCTCGGACCGGAGGCTTGCCGCCATGACAGCATCGGGAGGGAGGGGACATCGCCTAGGGTTAGAGCTACATTTAGGGGCTGGAACGGATTCCAGTTTGGGCTCCCCGTGTAGTGTAGTGTGTGACGGAGGGTAAGGCTTCGTGTTCATTGGACCCTGAGTTTTAGGAATGATGTAGGAATGTAATTCCCTCCTCAAGGCTCAGGGGTAGGGTTAGGGTTAGGCGGAGGATTCTGCAGAAGGATAGCTTTGGGATTTCGCTGCCTGGGTGTCCAGCTGTGGGTTTCCTAGTTAGTGTCAGCATGAGATGGCCCCTGAGGGTTAAGCACAGGGCAGGATTTCAAGCGCCGCCCCACGGCAACCGAGGAATTAGGCTGTGGGCTAGGGTTAGGGTTAGGATTGGTGAGCATGACCCGGACGGAATTCACCTGCCAGGTAGTTTGCCTGTGCGAACGAAGGTGAGGGCAGCGACATTCTTGAAGGTGGGGTCGAATGTGTGTTTCCCGGGACCTGCTCATGGAAGCCTGGCCATAGTGGTCAGCGACTGGCTAGCGAGGAGGGTTGGCGCTCGATGTCGGGGACGGAATAGGCCCCCCACTTTCCTCCCTGAGTAGTGTCCTGAGCGCTGGACGGTGAGTGTCGGTGTTAGTTGGACGTCCAGGGTGAGGAATGATGAAGGAGTAGAAGTCCCTTCTCTCGGGTCAGGGCTCCTGTTAGCGCTGGGGAGAGACGGGATTCCAGTGGGTGATAGGCTGGCAGCTTCTCTCCCTGGCTATTTGCGTGTGTGTTCCCTAGGTGGTAGCGGCATGAGATTGTGCCTTAGGCTCAGCCCCAGTGCCTGATTTCAAGGACCGCCTGCTGGGAGCTTAGGAATCAGGTTTTGGCTTAGGGTTAGGGTTAGGGTTGGTGAGTGTGATCCGGAAGACAGTCGCATACCGCGTAGTTTTCCTGTGCGAGGCAAGGTGAGCCCAACGCCTTTCGCGAAGGTGGGGTCGAATGTGTGTTTCCCGGGATGTACCCATGGAGGCCTGGCTATAGAGGGCAGCGACTGGCCAGCGACGTCGGCTTGCGCTTGATGTGGGGGACGGAATATGCCCCCCATTTTCCTCCCTGAGTAGTGTTCTGAGCACTGGACGGTGGGGGTCGGTGTTAGTTGGACGTCCAGGTTAAGGAATGATGAAAGAGTAGAAGTCCCTTCTCTCGGGTCAGGGCTCCTGACCCGCTGGGGAGAGACTGGATTCCGGTGGGTGATAGGCTGGCAGCTTCTCTCCCTGGCAATTGGCGTGTGGGTTCCCTAGGTGGTAGTGGCATGAGATTGCGCCTTAGGCTCGGCCCCAGTGCCTGATTTCAAGGACCGTCTGCTGGGAGCTTATTAATCAGGTGGTGCCTTAGGGTTAGGGTTAGAGTTGGTGAGCGTGATCCGGAAGGAAGTCGCCTACCGGGTAATTTGCCTGTGCGAGGGAAGGTGAGGGCAGCGCCTTTTGCGAAGGTGGGATGCACTGGGTATTTCCGAGGACCCGCGCATCGCACCGCGGTGCCAGTGGGTAGTGCCGGGCCAGCGAGTAGGGTGAGAGCTTGATGACGGGGACGGGACAGGCTCCCCATTCCACTCCCCGCGTCGCGTCGTCTACATTTCAGGGGGCGGGGGGCCCCTGTTCATGTGACCTGCAGTGTTCGGAATGACGTAGGAAGGTAAGTCCCTCAGCCCGGGCTCAGGCTGAGGGTGAGGGTTCGGATGAGGATTCCGGTGAGTGACACCCTCGCAGTTTCTGCACCTGGGGATTGGTGTGCGGCTTTCCTAGTGAGTATCAGCATGAGATTTCACCTTAGGCTCAGCCACAGTGGAGGAGGTCGAGGACCGCCCTCGGGGA
>NW_022974840.1:1795-8872 GCF_012274545.1 Fukomys damarensis | reverse complement strand
GGCCAGCGAGGAAGGTTGGCGCTCGATGTCGGGGATGGAATAGGCCCCCGATTTTCCTCCCTTAGTAGTGTTCTGAGTGCTGGACGGTGGGAGTCTGTGTTAGTTGGACGTCAAGGGTGAGGAATGATGAAGGAGTAGAAGTCCCTTCTCTCGGGTCAGCGCTCCTGACCCACTGGGGAGAGACTGGATTCCGGTGGGTGATAGGCTGGGTGGGTGAGAGCTCGATGACGGGGACGGGACAGGCTCCCCATTCCACTCCCCGTGTCGCGTCGTCTTCATTTCAGGGGGCGGGGTGCCCCTGTTCATGTGACCTTCAGTGTTCGGAATGATGTAGGAAGGCAAGTCCCTACCCCCGGGGACAGGCTGAGGGTGAGGGTTCGGATGAGGATTCCGGAGAGTGACACCCTCGCAGTTTCTGCACCTGGGGATCGGTGTGCGGCTTTCCTAGTGAGTATCAGCATGAGATTTCACCTTAGGCTCAGCCACAGTGGAGGAGGTCGAGGACCGCTCTCAGGGAAGGTAGGAATCAGGTGGTGGGTCAGGGTTAGGGTTAGGACAGGGGAGCACGGCACCGCAGGAGTTCACAAGGCAGACAATTTGGGCGTGAGAGGTAAGGTGAGGGCAGTGACTTTTGTGAAGCTCGGATGTGCCGTGGTTTTCCCTCGGACCGGAGCCTTGCCGCCTTGACAGAATCGGGAGGGAGGGGCCATCGCCTAGTGTTAGAGCTACATTTAGGGGCTGGAACGGATTCCCCGTGGGGCTCCCCGTGTAGTGTAGTGTGTGACGGAGGGTAAGGCTTCGTGTTCATTGTACCCTGAGTTTTCGGAATGATGTAGGAATGTAAGTCCCTCCTCGAGGCTCAGGGGTAGGTTTAGGGTTAGGCGGAGGATTCCTTAAAAGGATACCTTTCGGGTTTCACTGCCTGGGTGTCAGGCTGTGGGTTTCCTAGTTAGTGTCAGCATGAGAATGCACCTGAGGCTTAAGCACAGGGGAGGATTTCAAGTGCCGCCCACAGCAACCGAGGAATCAGGCTGTGGGCTAGGGTTAGGGTTAGGATTGGTGAGCATGACCCGGACGGAATTCACCTGCCAGGTAGTTTGCCTGTGCGAGCAAAGGTGAGGGCAGCGACTTTCTTGAAGGTGGGGTCGAATGTGTGTTTCCCGGGACCTGCCCATGGAGGCCTGGCTATAGTGGGCAGCGACTGGCCAGCGAGGAGGGTTGGCGCTCGATGTCGGGGATGGGGGAGGCCCCCCATTTTCCTCCCTGCATAGTGCCCTGAGCGCTGGACGGTGGGTGTCGGTGTTAGTTGGACGTCCAGGGTGAGGAATGACGAAGGAGTAGAAGTCCCTTCTCTCGGGTCAGGGCTCCTGTTAGCGCTGGGGAGAGACGGGATTCCGGTGGGTGATAGGCTGGCAGTTTCTCTACCTGGCTATTGGCGTGTGGGTTCCCTAGGTGTTAGCGGCATGAGATTGCGCCTTAGGCTCAGCGCCAGGGCCTGATTTCAAGGACCGCCTGCTGGGAGCTTAGGAATCAGGTGGTGGCTTAGGGTTAGGGTTAGGGTTGGTGAGCGTGGTCCGTAAGGAAGTCGCCTACCGGGTAGTTTGCCTGTGCGAGGGAAGGTGAGGGCAGTGCGTTTCGCGAAGTTGGGATGCACTGGGTATTTCCGAGGACCCGCGCATCGCACCACGGTGCCAGTGGGTAGTGCCAGGCCAGCGAGTAGGGTGAGAGCTCGATGACGGGGACGGGACAGGCTCCCCATTCCACTCCCCGTGTCGCGTTGTCTTCATTTCAGGGGGCGGGGTGCCCCTGTTCATGTGACCTTCAGTGTTCGGAATGACGTAGGAAGGCAAGTCCCTACCCCCGGGGACAGGCTGAGGGTGAGGGTTCGGATGAGGATTCCGGAGAGTGACACCCTCGCAGTTTCTGCACCTGGGGATCGGTGTGCGGCTTTCCTAGTGAGTATCAGCATGAGATTTCACCTTAGGCTCAGCCACAGTGGAGGAGGTCGAGGACTGCTCTCAGGGAAGGTAGGAATCAGGTGGTGGGTCAGGGTTAGGGTTAGGACAGGGGAGCACGGCACCGCAGGAGTTCACAAGGCAGACAATTTGGGCGTGAGAGGTAAGGTGAGGGCAGTGACTTTTGTGAAGCTCGGATGTGCCGTGGTTTTCCCTAGGACCGGAGGCTTGCCGCCTTGACAGAATCGGGAGGGAGGGGCCATCGCCTAGTGTTAGAGCTACATTTAGGGGCTGGAACGGATTCCCCGTGGGGCTCCCCGTGTAGTGTCGTGTGTGACGGAGGGTAAGGCTTTGTGTTCATTGGACCCTGAGTTTTAGGAGTGATGTAGGAATGTAAGTCCCTCCTCGAGGCTCAGGGATAGGGTTATGGTTATGCGGAGGATTCCGGAGAAGGATAGCTTTGGGATTTCGCTCCCTGGGTGTCGTTCTCTGGGTTTCCAAGTGAGTGTCAACATGGGATGGCACCTGAGGCTTAAGCACAGGGGAGGATTTCAAGTTGCGCCCCACAGCCGACGAGGAATCAGGCTGTGGGCTAGGGTTACGGTTAGGATTGGTGCATATGACCCGGATGGAATTCACCTTCCAGGTAGTTTGCCTGTGCGAGCGAAGGTGAGGGCAGCGCCTTTCCTGAAGGTGGGGTCGAACTTTGTTTCCCGGGTCCTTCCCATGGAGGCCTGTCTATAGTGGGCAGCGACTGGCCAGCGAGGAGGGTTGGCGCTCGATGTCGGGGATGGAATAGGTCCCCCATTTTCCTCCCTGAGTAGTGTCCTGAGCTTTGGACGGTGGGTGTCGGTGTTAGTTGGACATTCAGGCTGAGGAATGACGTAGGAGTAGAAGTCCCTGCTCTCGGGTCAGGGCTCCTGTTAGCACTGGGGATAGACAGGATTCCGGTGGGTGATAGGCTGGCAGTTTCACTCCCTAGCTATTGGCGCGTGGGTTCCCAAGGTGGTAGTGGCATGAGATTGCGCCTGAGGCTCAGCCCCATTGCCGGGTTTCAAGGACCGCCTGCTGGGAGCTTAGGAATCAGGTGGTGGCTTAGGGTTAGGGATAGCGCTGGTGAGCATGATCCAGAAGGAAGTCGCCTACCGGGTAGTTTGCCTGTGCGAGGGAAGGTGAGGGCAGAACGTTTCACGAAGTTGGGATGCACTGGGTATTTCCAAGGACCCTCGCATCGCACCGCGGTGCTAGTGGGTAGTGCCGGTGCAGCAAGTAGGGTGAGAGCTCGATGATGGGGACTGGACAGGCTCTCCATTCCACTCCCCGCGTCACGTCATCTACATTTCAGGGGGCGGGGGGCCCCCGTTCATGTGACCATCAGTGTTCGGAATGATGTAGGAAGGTAAGTCCCTCCCCCCGAGGTCAGCCTGAGGGTGAGGGTTAGGATGAGGATTCCGGTGAGTGACAGCCTCGCAGTTTCTGCACCTGGGTATCGGCGTGCGGCTTTCCTAGTGAGTATCAGCATGAGATTTCACCTTAGGCTCAGCCCCAGTGGAGGAGGTCGAGGACCGCCCTCCGGGAAGGTAGGAATCAGGTGGTGGGCTAGGGTTAGGGTTAGGACAGGGGAGCACGACACGGCAGGAATTCACACAGCAGACAATTTGGGCGTGAGAGGTAAGGTGAGGGCAGTGACTTTTGTGAAGCTCGGATGTGCCGTGGTTTTCCCTCGGACCGGAGCCTTGCCGCCTTGACAGAATCGGGAGGGAGGGGCCATCGCCTAGCGTTAGAGCTACATTTAGGGGCTGGAACGGATTCCCCGTTCGGCTCCCTGTGTAGTGTAGTGTGTCGGAAGGTACGGCTTCGTGTTCATTGGACCCTGAGTTTTAGGAATGATGTAGGAATGTAATTCCCTCTTGAGCATGATCCAGAAGGAAGTCGCCTACCGGGTAGTTTGCCTGTGCGAGGGAAGGTGAGGGCAGAACGTTTCACGAAGTTGGGATGCACTGGGTATTTCCAAGGACCCTCGCATCGCACCGCGGTGCTAGTGGGTAGTGCCGGTGCAGCAAGTAGGGTGAGAGCTCGATGATGGGGACTGGACAGGCTCTCCATTCCACTCCCCGCGTCACGTCATCTACATTTCAGGGGGCGGGGGGCCCCCGTTCATGTGACCATCAGTGTTCGGAATGATGTAGGAAGGTAAGTCCCTCCCCCCGAGGTCAGCCTGAGGGTGAGGGTTAGGATGAGGATTCCGGTGAGTGACAGCCTCGCAGTTTCTGCACCTGGGTATCGGTGTGCGGCTTTCCCAGTGAGTATCAGCATGAGATTTCACCTTAGGCTCAGCCACAGTGGAGGAGGTCGAGGATCGCCCTCCGGGAAGGTAGGAATCAGGTGGTTGGTTAGGGTTAGGGTTAGGACAGGGGAGCACGAAATGGCAGGAATTCACACAGCAGACAATTTGAGCGTGAGAGGTAAGGTGAGGGCAGTGACTTTTGTGAAACTCGGATGTGCCATGGTTTTCCCTCGTACCGGAGCCTTGCCTCCTTGACAGAATCGAGAGGGAGGGGCCGTTGCCTAGCTACTTTGAAGGACTGGAACGGATTCCCCGTTGGGCTCCCCGTGTAGTGTAGTGTGTGACGGAGGGCAAGGCTTCGTGTTCATTGGACCCTGAGTTTTAGGAATGATGTAGAAATGTAAGTCCCTCCTTGAGGCTCAGGGATAGGGTTAGGGTTAGGCGGAGGATTCCGGAGAAGGATAGCTTTGGGATTTCACTGCCTGGGTGTCGGCCTGTGGGTTTCCAAGTGAGTGTCAGCATGAGATGGCACCTGAGGCTTAAGCACAGGGGAGGATTTCAAGTGCCGCCACACGGCAGCCGAGGAATCAGGCTGTGGGCTAGGGTTAAGGTTAGGATTGGTGAGCATGACCCGGATGGAATTCACTTTCCAGGTAGTTTGCCTGTGCGAGCGAAGGTGAGGGCAGCGCCTTTCCTGAAGGTGGGGTCGAGTGTGTGTTACCCGGGACCTGCCCATGGAGGCCTGGCTATAGTGGGCAGTTGCTGACCAGCGAGGAGGGTCGGAGCTCGATGTCGGGGATGAAATAGGCCCCCATTTTCCTCTTGTGTCCCACAACATCTGAATATACATTCCTTTCAGCTGCACACATGTCTTTCTCCAAAACTGATCGCATGCCAGCTCACAGAACTTACTTAATTAAGTGCAAAGGAATTGAAGTTGTCCCCTTTATATTATCAGACCATAGTGCAATTGAACTGGAGATGAATAGCAAAAGAAACTTCAATAACTTCACAAACACATGGAAATTAAGTAACACCTTGCTGAACAATAATTGAATCACAGTAGAAATTAAAGAAAAAATTAGACAGTTTCTACAATTAAATGATAATGCCAATACAACATAGATGAATCTATGGGACTAAATGAAAGCAGTTCTGTGAGGGAAATTCATAGCAGTAAATGTCCGTACTCGGAATACAGTGTGAGGTCAAATAAACAACCTAATACTTAACCTTAAGCTCCCAGAAAAAGAAGAGCAAGACAAGCCAAAAGCTCATACAAGGGAGAAAATTATAAAGATCAGAGCAGAAATTAATGCAATGGAGACTAAGAGAACAAAACAAAAAAAAATCAGTGAATCAAAGAGTTGATTTTCCAGAAGAATAAATAAAATTGATAAACTCTTAGCCAACCTTACCAAAAACGGCGGGGGTTCAAATTCATTCAATTACGAATGAAAAAAGTGAAGTCACAACAGATCCAACAGAAATCCAGAGGATCATCAATACCTACTTCAAACTCTATTTCTATCGATTGGTGAATTGAGATCATTAAGATTGATGGTTATAACTGCTATGTGTCAACTTATCCTTGTCATGAACTTTCCCTGTTGTTGGATTCTCCCCCATTGTATTTAATTTATTGTCTTGCCTGATGGATTCATTCTTCTGGGTTACCTGGCATTGTTATCCTCATTGTCTTTTCCTAGGATATTGTGTAAAATTTCCCAAAGTAATGGTCTGGTATTCATGAACTTCTTCATGAATTTCTTCAGGAAAGTATCTTATTCAGTATCCTCTACTTTATCCACGAAAGTATCTTATTTCTCCATCAGTTTTAAAAGATAGTTTTGCAGGATACATCAATCTGGGTTGGAGGTTAATTTTCAACCTTGATGTTAGCCCAAAGGCCAAGAAGCAATTGGAGGTTGTTTCCTTCCAGGGCTTGAAATACCTCACCCCAGGCCCTTCTTCAGGGTTTATGTTGAGAAGTCAGCTACTGTGATTCTGGTGGTTTTTGCTTTGTATGTGAATTGTTTCTTTTTCTTTTTAACTGCTTTTAATATTTTTTTCTTCTATTGGGTTTTTGGAATTTTAACTATTATTTGCCTAGGTATAGATTATTTTTGATCACAGCTGGTTGTATCCTATATTCCTTACTTATCTGTATGTCAACTTCTTTTTCCCTATTTGGGAAGTTTTTTTATGTTTTCTGCACTCTCTCCTGTTACTTCGCCGATTCTGATCAGTATTATTTTATCCTTCTTTGCACCATGTAGCAGTTGCTGAATTGATTTCTCATGGTGCCTTACTATTTCTAAAAAATGTTTCCTTTCCTGGTCACTAATTGCAATCCTGCCTTTTTTATCAGATATTCTGTCCTCACATTGGCTCCTTCTGCTGTGTAAACTTTAAATGGAGTTTTTACTTTTCTGGATCTTTGTTTGTGTCTGTTTTGTGGATGCCATTTGTTTCCTATGCTGGGATTCTCTCATGTTCTTCAGCTCCAATGATTGTTTTTCTGTGTCTGCTCTAGAGTTAGTAATCATGTCTTTTGCTATGGAGCCAATTTGTTGTTATCTGAGAAATTCTTTCAGATTTTTTTCTCCAGATCCTCTTTCTTTGCCAGTTCAGAGAATCCAGGTGATTGAGTATCAGAGGGTTTCATCTCATTGCCCTTTGGGGTTGCCTTAGGTGATCTGGAAGTCTGGTTTTTGAGGCTTGTTTAAGGTTTTCTCATTTGAAAAGATGTGGCCTGCTGCACTGTTGTTGAGGTGACTATTTGCTTGCCCTGTGGGCTTCAGTTCTCAGGAAGCCACAGAGAGCTTCTCTCTA
>NW_022974840.1:0-1729 GCF_012274545.1 Fukomys damarensis | reverse complement strand
AAAAGCCTTTGGCTGGGGGCTGTGCACCCAAGTCTCTGGTATATGAGCAGGTTTCTGGATGAGGCCCCACACACATATGGATGGTTTCTAGGCAGGCCTCTGGCTGGAGTTTTGTGTACCTACAGAGCTGTTTGGCAGTGGGCCTTTGAATGGGTCTCTTTGATCAAAATGCTGGTGTCAGGGTGGTACCCTGGCTGGAACCTGTGCAACTGTGCTACTGTTGTCTAGCTGGGCTTCTGGCTGGGGTCTGTCATGAAATACTTTTTTTTTTAGGTGGGGAACAAGAGATTGAACTCTTGTCCTTGTGCTTGCAAGGCAGGCAGCGGAACCACTGAGCTAAATCCCCGGCCCCATGAAATACTTTTTAATCACACTTGGTGATATTGTTCATAAACCTTCCAACATTCTCTGTGTATATGGCCTGTGAGTTTTCTACAAATACAAGGAAGGCTGCATACTTGAACCATGAGATGAGAGGCATTTTATTTAGTAGACTGTGTGCACAGTGAGATTCCACTGAATATGATACAGCACTGGTGGAATCTCAGGTCGTGAAATAAAATCACAAAAATCACTACATAGAGTTACAGTTAAGCATTCCTCATCAAAACTGCCATCCTTTTAGAAAATGAAAAAACTAGGTGTGACACTCACTAAGAGATGAAGTATTAATTTCATATCTTTCAGTTGCCATTCATGTGACCACAGGAAAGAACAAAAAAAGTTTTATTACTCTTAAACTCCATCTCACATGTATGAGGTAAATGACATAGCTTTAATTCAGTGCTTACTCTGCATTTTACTGTGAAATATGGAGAGGAAAACTCCTAGGTGATAATGACAGCATGATTTCAAATGTTACGGTGATCTGGGAACTATTTCAGGTTACAATGGTTAAGTGTGAACGCTTCCCCACTGCTGCAATGCATGTAATTGGGTGAAAAAGTGCTTGGAAACCTCCAAATCTCCATGCAACAGCACTGATCACTTACATGGTTTGTTCATTTTCTTGAGTCTCTCTGAAAGTTTCTCACCCTGGAATGTAGGGGTGTTGTCAAAACAAATGTTAAGTCTCAGATGAATTCAAAACGAAGGAAACAAATTAAGGGCTGTTTCCTCAGGGAATATCACACATTGGGTAGTGAACCTTAAAGTCTTAACCAAACACAGAGAAAGAGAGAGCGATTTCAGAGGAGGAAATCTGATTCTCCTTTCTAGATGAGAAAGAACAGCCCTCACTTTGGATGCTCCCCTGCATTTGGTAAGTCTCCCTCACTTTTGGATTTTGGCTGTAGACACCCACGATCAGGATGGCTGATTTGTTTAAATACACTGCAAAATTCAGCATCTCCCTGTGAACTGCAGGCTCTTGAAAAAGCGTTTTGCTTTTAGGTACAAAAAACAGGGCACCTAACAAATACTCCAGATCCATCAGATGGTTGTGAGTTTCACATGGCATTTATATAATGTGAGTCATAAGGGAGTTAGGAGACATAATAAAGTGTATCACTGGACTCATAACGTGGAATTAAGTTTAGAAATTCCAAGTAAAATCCAGAATGCAGAGTTTTATTTGGTCTTGAAATGTGTGACAGCTTCTACTAGTATGCTATATTTTATCATTAAAAATATCACTTTCCACTAACATATAATAATACCATTTTGAAAAATTATAGTCATATTTCATTGTAAAATTTCCTAAAGTGTAGATGGTTTTCTCTGTGGGGTG
>NW_022974839.1:0-4334 GCF_012274545.1 Fukomys damarensis | reverse complement strand
AAGTTTTTGATGTTTAGGAAACAAAGTAATGGAATTGTGGATGAGATATAAAGGCTCACAGTATACTTTTGTGCGGTTTTTATGTTTTAAATAAAAGTGTAGAGTGTTTATATAGAAGAAATATATTCAGAAGTATAAATAATACTATGGCTAGTACTCACACTTAAAAAGGAGGTAAATTAATAAACACCAAAAATGATAATACTTTTTGGAAGTAACTGGCACATAACAATATTTTCTGATGATGAAAAAGGTTTTTGTTGTTTGTTTGTTTTTGTTTGTTTTTTGTACTGAGGATTGAACTCAGGACCTTGTGCTTGCAAGGCAGATGGCAACACCACTGAGTTAAATCGCTGGCCCAAAAAATGGTTATCTTTATGGCCATGCAAAGCAAACTAAACAACAAGTATTTACAAGTATTGCAAGATTAGGGAATTTACACAATTCCTTAATTGAAATGATCTATTTCCTGGCCACCAAATTTTCTCTAATGAGAAAAATTTCTTCTAGGTAAAGAAGAATATTTCTTTTATTTTTATTGTTTAAAAAGATAGGATACCTTTCACTGTTATTATGGATTTATTAGCTCTGATGTTCTCGGACATTTAAATTGTTCAGATTCATGTACCAAGGTATGTGTATAAAAATACTGGTCACTAATTCACAACCCAATTTTGAAATATTTATAGAGATATGGCTTTTGTCACAACTTCAGGATTGCTGAAGGTCTATGCATCTGAAGGGTATGCATGTTACCAGTGAGAATTTGGATTACAAATGTATGGAGCATTTTGTACCTGCACATTTGTTATTCTGTGATAGTTAATCTTCTCTTTCTCTCAGAATGACCAAACTAACAGAAAGATGACATGTAACATTTCCATCAGAATTTCATCTCATGGGAATTTAAGATGTGCTACATCTGCATCTTGTCATCTTAGGACTGTTTTTCTCCATGTACCTGGCCACTGTATTCAAGAACCTTCTCTTTCTTGCTCTCAGCTCTGACTCTGTCCTTCACATCACCATGTTTTTCTCCTCCTTAACCACTCATTGTGTCTGTTTCATCTCCACCTTTGCCACAAAGATGATTGTATACATCCAACTTCACAGCAGTGATTGCCCTTGTAGCTTGCTTGACATAGCTTTCTCTCCTTCTTGTGTTTGTGATATGGATGTCATGCTCCTGACTGTGAGAGGCCAGGGTCACTTTGTGGCCCTCTGTGATACACCAAGGTACTGGACAATCAGAAACCCTTGCTTTTGTGGCTTTGTAGTATTGTTGTTGTTTTGGAGACAGGGTTTCACTATGTAGTTCAGATTGCTCTGGAATTCACTGTGTAGCCCAGGCTGGTCTTGAACTTACAGCAATCCTCCTGCCTCAGATTCCCTAGTGCTGGTATTACAGGCATGTGTCACCATGCCTGGCTGTGACTTTATAGTTTTGATTTTTATTTTTGCACAACATTTGGATTCCCATTGCCTAATTTTATTCTCTTAGAGTTTACCTACTTGAAGGATGTGAGAAATTGCTAATTTCTTATGCAACACTGCCCATCCCCTTAATCTTGTCTTTTGTGACAACTTCCCCAAAACAGCAAAGTATATTTCCAAAGCCATGTTCTTCCCCACCTTCAATCTAATGGATCATATTCTCAGACTACAAAATTGTTTTCTCACTCTCAGAATTATCAAACTGAAAGAGGGAAGAAAACATCCTCTCTACTTATGAGTCCCAACTGTCAGTTGTTTTCTTATTGTATGGAACAGGTGTTGGAGTATATGATGGTTCAGCTGCATTAAAATTTCCCAAAAACAATGTATCCTTCGTAAGAGATACACTGTAGTCATGCCTCATCCAAATTCCTTTGTTTACATCATGATTAATAGAGGCAGTATAAGTACTCTAAGAACACTCCACAGATGAAAATTCTAGACTCACTACCTGTGACATCCAATCAAATACAGTTTGAAAAAAACAATGAAATATAACATCTAGACTATTTGTAAGTTCTCCCATTTTAGTCATGTTAGTTTTGTAATTTTTTTTACCAATTTCTTATAATTTTTATAATATACTTCTTGTCGTGAGCCAGCCACGCAGGGCACTGTCCAGCAGTGCCTCAAACCTGAAAGAGCAGCGGGCGGAGATGGGGCAGAGAGAAAGGAAGGACGCCAAGACAAGAGTCTGATCAAGGCGACGTTTATTGCAGGCAAGCATTAGACTTTTAAAGCAAAAAAACCACAAACTATTATGGGATGGGATTACCATAGTAACCTTAACATCTGCTCTACAGAAATGAGAGTTCACACAGAAAAGAGGAAAAAGGCTCAAAAATAACAACTGTTATGGGTAGCAGTACCCTAGACAACCACACGTCTGAAGGTCAGAGATAAGAAGCTGCAACTCTCAGGAATTCCACAAAGGACATATACCACCTTCTAAGGTGGAGGAACTTAACAAAATGGAGTTACTAAAGTTAACAATACTTACAACTAATACTCATGATTCCCACAACTTCTGATTGAATAAACAGTGAAATTTAAAGTTGAGATTAATTTTCAGATAGGAAAATAAAGTATGAATATGTATAATATCAAGTATTTCAAGACCATGTGAATGTAACTACTATGTGAATGTAACTAAGTCATAGAAGTGCATACTATGAGTTTTATTATGTGCATTTTACACCAAAAATTAAATGAAGGCAGATACATATTTAAACATTATATATAAATAATAGAAGTGATTAGGACACACTGACTTTATCTGAGCAGAGGAAGAACCCAAATTCACCTGTGGACATTTCTTTATTTATTCTGTCTTTTGTCATTAGTTAAGAAAGTCCTTAGAGATTGAAATAGCACAGGTCAGTTATGAGCACTGCGCATTGAGGCTTCAATATCATATAGCTGTCAATAATGTTCTTGTACCTTCCACCATTTAGTTTGATGAATCCAGTCCAGTGAGGTCCATAGTGGATCTATATCCCACTGTCTATAGTGATCTGAATCGTAAAGTTCTTGTCTGCATTTGTATGACTTTTAATCTGAGGGCAAAGCCTGAGCCTTCATTGGGCAACACACATAGGAGGCTTTGGATCTGCTCTCCTTGACGATGATCCGGCAGAGAAACGGCATCACCTAGTAAGTGCAGAGGTAACTTGTGCATATGGAAGGATGTTTGAAATTTTTTTTCCGCTCCATAAGGACAAACATGACAGTTTGGATAGTAAGATGGGAAAGAATAAATATCAAAACACCAGTTATAAGAAATGGAATTTTTCGGTTCTTGATGATAGTGGAGAAGGCAGAATTATTATTTCAAATTTGCCTCCTATACATTTCTATTTTCCCACTACTGTCTCACACCTAATAGCAGAAAATGTGTCCCTTTGCAATGTTTCCCAACAACTGCAAAAGAATAACGGATGTGATGGGGGTGTAGAGGAGGAGAGCAGGGATTACAATATCATGAGGTGTATTGGAGGGTTCTCTGCATTCCAGGCTCTATGCCTATATTTTGTGTACCCCATAAAGAATGAGAAACTAGAGATATTCATAGCTAAATGAATGCTTATGGAGGCCATACACTTAAGTGAAGTAAATAGGACACACATGTGCAAATACCAAAGTTTCTCTGGTATGAGAAGCTTAAAGTGAATATGGATCTAAAGTTTCTCTGGTATGAGAAGCTTAAAGTGTAAATATGGATCAAAAGGTATAATAGATAATGTGTGATAAGCAGAAAAGTTCCAAAGAGGAAGAAGACTTTGGAGGGGCCAGGCAAAGGTAAGAAGGGAAAGGAAAAATATGAGAAAAAGAAAAAGATGGAAACAAAGTCTTTGTAAATATGGAGGTTTGGAGGGGTTGAAGGGAGGGCAGGGAATAGCGAAAAAGTTAGAACCAAGTTATATCATGTGAAGGTTCAATTTCCCTATAATGAATGTCATCATATTATATACTTAAAATGTATCAACAAAATAATTAATGAATAAAAATTGTTTCATAAATGCGGCAGGAATAATGCAGAACATAGTGTGATAAAAGTTATGATATTGTAGTTATGTAGAGGACATCAAGGAAATGATTCATTGAGACATTAATAGTTGCACACAGACCTGATGTGTGTTCAAGAGTGAATGAACACCTTCTGTAGAGGAAGAATCAGCCTGGCATACCTACAGGAAAGTAAACTTGGTGAAGTCCACTATCAGTTTGTTTGTTCTATTTTTTTTAATTGGTGTACTTTTTTCTGAGATTATTCCCATGATTACTTAGGAGTATGGGTATACTGGTTATGTCGTGATAATCTTGTTAAAATCATCCTACTT
>NW_022974838.1:360-8676 GCF_012274545.1 Fukomys damarensis | reverse complement strand
TTCTGCTACTGTTATATGAAACATTCATCCAGATGAACAATATTAGATGAACAATCCATTAGATGAACAATTTCAACTAACATTTTGTTAGATATCTTTTAAATCCATTGGTTAAAGATGTGGTTAAACTGATTTTGTGGTTGAGCTTGTTGAGATTTTGTCTGATGGACTTGTCTGTTTGTGCAAGTGGAGTATTAAAGCCCCCACCCGTATGACCGTATTGATATCTGTCCTTTCTGTGGAGTTCTTTTGTTTTATGAAATAGGTACACTGACATTTGGTGCATATACATTTAGACTTCTTATCTCTTCCTGGTGAATCATTCCCTTTGTCAACCTACAATGATCTTCTTTGTCTCTTCACATGGTTTTGGTTTCAAGCTTGCTTTGTCAAAACTTAGAATAATTGCTGCCTGTCTTCAGGCTCTGCTTTCCAGGAGTTCCAACTTTTAACTTTCATTTTTTGTGGATAGGTGTGTGTGTGGGTGTGTGTGGGGGTGTGTGTGGCTGAGGAATGTCTCCTGGAGGCAGCATAGTTTTGTCTTTTGATCTAATCAACCATTCTGTGTCTTTTGGGGTGAAGAGTTAAGACCACTTATCCTGAATGTTATTGAATTGTGTGGGTGGGTTTGTTTTGTTTTGTTTTTTGTCTGTGCTGATTCCATTATTTTTTTCTCTCTTTGTTTATTCTCCTTGTTAGGCATATCCTTGCTTTGGGGTTCTTTGGTGATGTTGGCCCCCTTGTCTTTCTGTGGTATTTTGTTAAGTACTTTGTACAGTGCTGGTTTGGTGTTAACCAATTTCTATAGGTTTGTTGTTTGAATACTGTACAGATATCTTGTCCTCGTCCTCTTAATGAACATGTTACTGTAATTTACTACTTCACAAAAGCTGACCCTGATGGTTTTGTAATGTTCTAATGGATTAATATAGAATATTTGAATGAGGAATGTAGTTATAAGGAGAATTGCTTGTTGTGTATTCATGTATAACATTTCAGTAAGACTCCAAAGCATTTTATTGTAAACCCCATACATTTCATCATTAAATTTTGTTGGACCACCTTAAAAGAACAGAGTTTCAAATCAATACCTCCCTCTATTTCTTGTCTCTTTGATCTTCCTGTGGCTAATTGTCTCTGCCCATTCAGAGGGAATATTATTTACCATAATTTTCAAAACATTCTGAAGACATAATCATGCAAATAATTCTAAGTAGTATCATGGTTTTCTGCTCCTTTATTTATCCTTACAATTTTTCAATTTGACTTACTATTTTTAAGAAAATTCACAGAATGATATATAAAAATTGATCATTTCTTGATCAAGGAATTTTTCAATTGGTATAAATGTTGCTTTATTCCAAATGTTTTTCAAGAAAGAATGTTTTATTCTCTTTTAAAGACATACCCACATTTGTAACATTTCTATATGCATTCAGATTATTTTCACTAGAATTTAAAACTACATTTTAACATGACTCTGTGTATGGAGATGAAGAAATCACATTACTATTGTGTTTACACTAGATATCTTGGTGATCTAACTCATTAGCTGTGATGTCTACACTTCTAAAGCTTTATAAACCATTATGCTAGGGGCCGAGGACTTAGCTCACTGGTTCCACTGCCTGGCTTGCAAGTGCAGGGTGCTGAGTTTGATTCCCAGTGCTATATTTTTAAAAAATCACATGTCTAGCTTTTTATATTTCACTCTGTATAAATTTTATGGTTTTTATCGCTTGACTTATGGCCTCTAATTTTGTTCAGTGATAGATGAAATGGTAATAACTACTTGAATTTTCCTGTTCTGCTGCTATTTCACCAGAGTATTTTGTTTGTTGTAGGTTTTATACTTTGTTATTGATAGGTAATTGTATACCTTTATGGGATACACTGTGATATTTTGGTATGTTTACACACTGTGTATTGATGAACTCCAGACCCTAAGGTTATCCAAAATGTCAAATATCATGTTTCCTTTTTAGGAGAGCATTCAAAATCCTCTCCTAGTTTTTTGAATATATGAAACAATATTTTTCATTGAAATCAGCCTTTGATAAAATGGGTAGAACCTTCCAGAACCTCCTCTGTGCCATCTCTTTGCCCCTGGGTCATCTGGAGAAAGTTTCCGTCATTGTTTGACAATACCCAGGGAGCTGGAGTAATGTGCTTCTGTCTGCATTGGAGTCTCAGGCCTCTGTTCCATTTAGCGCTCCAGCAACGTTGGAAAATACGGGGTGGCTGTGTTCCCTTTCCTGTTTCAGAATCTCCAGTTCCCACTCCTTCTGTGCTTAATCCCTTATTCCAGCTCTATGATAAGCCCCATTTTTACTATCTTCACCTCATCCCACTACCAGTGTAGACAATCTAATGTGTTTCTCTTTAAACAGATGTTCTCAAATATTTTGTCACAAACTCCAAATAATGTCCATCATTGAACATGTTATGCTTTATATTTATAGAGAAATTGTTTCAGGACTACTCAAGATTTTGATGCCCCAATCAAGGTTAAAGGTTGAAAGAAGATAGCACAAATATTAGGTATGTGAAAATGATGCTTTTCCTATTATTTTATTCTGATATATACAAATATTTTCCAAAAATGTGCTAGAAATAGCATGTCTGAGGTTATCGTTGGAAGAGCACTTGTTACATTCAGAACTTGCATTGAGGGATTCCACTGAATTTATGGGCCTCAGAGACAGTTTAAATGTAGAGACAAAATGGGAACAGGTATAATATACAAATATTATATACACGGACTTCCAAGGTTCCAACTTCAGTAAATAAGTCAAGTTGTACAGTTTCTATAAACACATAATACGAAGGGGAAGACCAGGTTTCAGAAGATAAAAATCTTAGGATGGAAATGTTGAGCCTGAGGTACTCATAATACACTTATAGGACGTAGTGGGAATCTGGTTCTACCCTTTGGAAATGAATTTATGATGGATGTTATGGCTTGGGAGAATGTCATACATGGTAAATAAGCTACATGGGCGGAAAGGCTCAGAATCTAATGGCGAAGAGGAGTGAGATGCAAAACATAGAACACAGAGCATACAAGGCAGGAATGGAAGGAAACAGAGGAAGAAAACCCAAGCAAGGAGATTGAAAAGGCCATGGGATAGGACACAAGGTGACAGTCATATTTTTATATGGGAAGTTAGAAAGCGGAGACAGTGAGAAGAAAGAACAAACTTTTCCCAGGAATAGTACTGCATTAAAGATAGAAAGTTGAGGGTGTCATGGTGAAACTGGCGGAGGAAATGTCTATGTTAGTTCATTTGGAGTTTTATAGCCAAATACCGTAGTGGGTAATTTATCAACAACAGAAATGCATTCCTCACAGTTTTAGAGGGTAGGAGGTCCCAGATCAAGGTACCAACCTATGAGTGTCTACTGTGAACCTTTCCTCATAGATGGAGCCTTCTGTCTCCCCTTGCTCCTATGGAGGTAGGAGCCAAAAAGCTCCCTCAAACTTCTTACAAAAGGGCACACTGATCCCACTCATGAAAGCTGACCTGTATGACTTAATCATCCATCAGAGGTCCATCCCCCTGTACAATCAAGGTTGAAGTTAGTTTATAACAGGTAAAATTTTGAGGGACACAAATATTCAGGACACAGTAGGTGAGCTTGATCAGCATCTCTTCCAGTTTCCTCTGTTGAGCCATCCTGGATATCATAGGATGGAAACTGAAAACCTACACTAAAAGCATAAGCTTGCTTTTCCCTATAGCACTGTTGTTTGCTAGAGATTCAGATGTGCTTTCGGTGTAGCTGTTCAGAGACATTCATGCCAGATGCCAGTTTGGAACCTGGGAGAATTGGGAGACTGAGGATTCGTGGTACTGCTGTGAACTCAGCTGTGTCAATATGGATCTGGGACTAAGCCATCAGCTTTCTACGTGTGGTTTGCCATTGAGCTAGGATATTCCCACACCCTATGGCCAAGATGTTTTTCCTTCTTCCTTAGCTTTCCAGTGCTCATGCAGAGTGGCTCCAAGACAGAGTCATCTTAGATAGACATGTGTCTATCCAAGGCAAACTAAGTGGATGGTCTGCTATGGCTGAGACAGATACCTCGCAGAGGTGTTTGAGGGTCTTGAGGTACACAGGATGGCCACACTTGTCATGGGGACAGTGTAGCCATACTGTAGGGGAAGGAGCTGTTTGATTGACAATTCTGAACATTTGTGAGAAATGGGGGAACCAAAAATGGTGATTGTCCCTGCTTTCAGAAGTCTCCTGGTGCAGTGTCCAAAGAGAATATGGTCATTAAGGTTTGGGAATGTGTAGCTATCATCAGTGTGCTCTGGTTCCTCCTCAGTATTTGCCCCGGGAGACCCCAGTCCTCCACCACTCTTCACAGTGTTAGCTGCAACCGACCAGAGTAACAGGGAAGGACTAAGCAGCTGTCAGGGTCACAGCTGCAAGCCTGTTCAGGCAGCCACTCGGGTGGCCAGAAAATGCTGAGAATAGTAGCCCAGAGCCACCCTCACGCTTTGAGAGTGAGATACTCCGGGTGAGAGCTGTTAGTGACTCCGCACTCCCTCTGGCTGTCAGGGGGAGACGCACCTTAAAGGTCAGGCCTAATTTTGGCCTAACCCAACTCTATTAGATTTACCTGTGCCTTATGAGCCTCACAAATATTATCATTTGTAACTGTTATGATCTCCATTCCCAAGACTACACTGCTGACACAGAAAAGAGAACAGAGGTATAAAATGGAGGGAAGAGATTTAAGACCACAAGTTTGTGGTACTGAAGTCTAAACTTATATACAACCTCTCCTAACCATCAAAGATAGGAAAATTTGTATTTATTAAAAAAGCAAAACACAAACTGACAAAGAAATTCAAAATACGAATGTAACAAAACTACATCTAGAGCCTCCAGATGTTGTGCTAATATGGCCATTCTCCATCCTTAACAATCTTCTTTCTTTCCTTCTTGTATTTTCTCCGCAGCCTGGCAAAGGCAAGGTGGAAAGTAAGGCAGGAAAAGCCCTCCTCAACGCCACACTCCACGTGTTTCAGAAGGATCTCCAAAGTGCGGAAGACCCTGCAGCAGCCCATGCACCTGAAGCCCCTCTCTAGGTCCTCCAGCCATGGACGTGATTTAGCGCTGGGACGGGCCTCCTGAGCCAGAGGCTCTGCTGCACTCTCAGCCTGTTCCCATTCCTCTTGGACTTCACTGTTAGTTAGGACGTGCTGTGTATCGTCAGTGAGGGTAACTTTTGGAGGAATCCTCTCAGGAAAGGTAAGTTTGGCTATGCTTATCCTTTTTGGGGGAGGCTGCAATTCTCCAGATGGATCCTCAAAGATAGCGACGCCCCTTCTGGTTAGGACACGCATGTAGTAAACATTCATGGCTCTTTTCCTTTCGGTACATCCTGTGGTCATCAAATGGTTACTAGCAAAGGCGGAAGGTACATGGGAACGTGAGATGGAGGAGGAATTCCGACATTCCATCAAATCTTGATGCAGAGGCCTCTTGCAGGGTGGCAGGTGTAGACAATATTGAGGTAACTTACTGGTTTCTAGGAAAGAAAATTTCAAAAAGCAGGACATGAGATGGCCCTGAGAACATCCCTGAGTGAAGGTATGTGAGATGGGAATGCATTATCTGTGAAGTTTCAGAATTCTGTGTGTGGCATGTGTCATGCAAGGTCTATACTTGGTATAACTATGTGAAAAATGAGTTTGTGGGCCAGGGATTTAGCTCGGTGGTTCTGCTGCCTGCCTTGCAAGTGCAGGGTCCTGAGTTCAATCCCCGGTACAAAATTTTTAAGAAATGAGTTTGTGGTGTTCCTGGAGATAAACAGAGATGTAGTACAATATGATATGCACAGCTATCTATATTATGCACACCTATGTATTATGGTACATGTCTGATGAATGTTTCTGGTACTGGTAAGAAATAGTGGTGGGTGTGTGTATGTATGTGTGGAAGAGTGTGTTATGTTGTGTGACAGTGCATGTGATCCCTGTATGTTTGTTGTTAGATGATGCACCTTTACGCGTTAGGAGAAATATTTATGGCCTCAGACCACGGAGTTCAAAGGAAAGGCTGAGAACACGGGATAGGAAGTGACATTTGGGTAAGAAAATACACATATTGAAGGGCTCCTGAGTTTTCTAGTGTTTGGTCTATCAAATATATAGAATTAAAATAGACTATCCCTTGGAAGAGAAGTGAAATTCCTTATGAGATTAGCAGGCAAAGTGGTGAATCTGAGAAGACTGTGTAGGAATGAAAAGTGTAAGGGTGTACCTAGGTAATGCTAATAGGGAATGGGATGGGCAAGGAGAGAGAAGAGTATTTGCCAAAGAGAAAGGTAAAATGAAGGAGACATAGGCCCCTAACATAGTATAAAAAGTGTGACAGGGCTGGGGATTTAGCTCAGTGGTTAACGCCACCTGCCTCACAAGCACAAGGGCCAGAGTTTGATCCCCAATACCAATCAATCAATAAATAAATAAATAATTTTTAAAAATCTTATCATTTAACCCAACAAAAATGTCTTAATATAGCAAAATATAGGCAAGACAATGTTGAAAACATTCCCTTATTCTCACCATAGAAAGCAACTCTAGTGGCCAGGCAAAGTATAATCAGTCAATACATTATTTTTCTTCAAACAAAAGAATATATGCAATAATGACAATATAAAAACTGAATCATGCTACATGCACATTACTCGTGGATATCAGAATGCATAGAAGGACAGAGACATAAGGTATGCATTTTGTCCCTTCATTTATACAAAGTTTAAAATATAACAAAATGAAATATAGAAAATGAGAGGATCATCTAGAAGTTACAGTAATTATTACCGCTTGTGTAATAGGAACAAAACTGAGAATACAGAAGTCATATGCCTGTGGAAGACGAGAAGGAAAGAGCAGGGGTATAGACAGGGCAGATGGGTCTGGGGAGGGACCTGTGTGAGAATACCGCCTGTGGAATTGCCTGCATGTGGTGCACTTTTGCATGGGATGTATCCATAAAGCATCTCAAATCCAGGTATTTTGAGGCTCCTGTGATCTTAGGCTTGTTTGAAGTGGCTAGTGTCTTCCAACATTCATTCCAGTCTACCATAGTCTTTTCTGATCATGCCTAACACGCTGTTTTTATGTGTCTCTGATAATTCTGGACCCGCTCAGCCACTCTCCCACCATTTTCTCAGCACAACCCAATCCTCCAGTGATCTTGGGCTTACTCCAGGCTTCTTATGTGTTCTCACTTTGGTATTCACTACTTCCACTTCTGGTTATTTTCTGTTTCTTTCCGACTAAATCGCCTGTATCAACTGATGGTCAGAAGCACTCAACTCAAATCTGGCATATGCTTTGGACCTAGCTAACCTTCTGACCCTGTTCAATGGTCCCTCCATACCTGCACCAAGAAATTTGTCTTCATGGGCGTCTGACGTTGTGTACAAAATATTCCTCATTGGGTGGTGTTGAGTTGGGGCCTGTATCTCGTCTTCACCCTGAAGATCATCTTGCATATTCACCTCTCCTGTGAAAATAATGATGAAGAGATATGGTTCCAGTTTGATGTTTCTGTGTACCGACTTAATCTAAAGAAATAATGAGTCTGTTCTTTGGCATTTTCAGTGGACATATATTGCCTTGCTCCTTTTGAATAAATACTATGGTTCCTATTAGTAAAAATGTTTAAATGTGGAATTTTGTTGATCTTGTCAATACATTGCAGATCATCGCATTTGCCCAACGTGTCACTGCTAAAGAGACAGAGACACCTTGCTTCTGCCTTTCCACTAGACTATTACAGTATACTTACTGAACTGTCTTGTAGTTAGCACTGCTTGTGTGATGACATTTGCTACAAGGCAAAAATGAGTTCAAGAGTCATGTGGCACTTCTACAGCCGTACAGACCTCTGCATCTATCCACGTACTTTCCCTCTCCAGGTGACTGGGATCTTGGTAATCCAGGGTTTCTTTGAAAGTGATATGTTAATGATGACAATATTTTTGTAGTCTCAGCCTATAAATGTGTTCATGCAAGACAACTGCTCTATGTCTTTCAACATACAATGAGTTCATACACAAGTAAGAAGTAGATTCTGCCTGTGCTACTTACTGTAGCTTGACCTCTTTGTGTGACGTCAAGTTGCACTGTGCTTTTAAGGGGAACAATATCATCTCATTTGATATATAGTATATGGACAGTTATGGTGGATGTCAGTATGTACCTTTGGCCTGTGTTTTGCCTTGCGTGTGTGTGTGTGTGTCTGCTCCTGTCTATCTGTGTGTCTGTTTGTATATGAATGTATGTGCTT
>NW_022974838.1:0-281 GCF_012274545.1 Fukomys damarensis | reverse complement strand
GTCACAGTGAAGGTAAAAGAAAGACTAGTTCACCTTCTATACAAAGGATCCTCAGAAAATACAGAAGCTAAAAATACTTTTGGTAGTATCAGACTATTAGGAATATCAGCCACTCTGTTGAATTTTGGGGTCAGCTCCAATCTTCCTGCTCACATCTTTGAATAACAGTCCTCCATCACCAGACTTGTTTACTGTTCATCTCCAAAGCAACAGCAACAGTTCAATTTCTAATTTTTCTGCAAGGCAAATCCTATCTCCTTAATTCACCATTCACTGCTAAT
>NW_022974837.1:7377-17060 GCF_012274545.1 Fukomys damarensis | reverse complement strand
GGGGCCTCCAGCAAGCACACGTACATCTGCCAACCAGAGCTGATAGTGGGGTTCGATGAGTGAACAGTGGAGAAAGATGCATTTATATCACTTTGGCTTAAAACCCGCTTCCTGTCAGTGGTTCCCAAACCACCACCCTGAGTTGTCCCGATCAGGGTAGAAGCCGTCAGCAACCACATCCAGTTTGCCACTCAGCTTTCTTTGCTGGCAGTAGAAGGAGAACGTGATGGTCTGGAGGCTGCAGGGACACAGATGACTTCAGAGAAGAGGCCTGGGATGTGAGGAGCGTCTGCCCCTCCGCAGCAGCGGGGTCTGTCCCTTCGGCTGCTCTCCACCCACAGTGCCCTGAAAGAACGGAGATCTCACCTGTGGTGCATACTGAGAGGTTTCACGTGAGTCCAGTCTTTGGAAGTTCAGTGACAGACAGCGGCCTACTTTTAAAGGTGGATGTGCTTTTACAGCCTTCTGCTCCTCGCTGAGGACCTCCCTGGGCCTCCCGGAAAGCTGCCTAGTGCTGAGCTCAGCCTGCTCCCTGAAGTGGGGTCACAGGGCCCCGCTATCACAGGCAGGGAGGGAGGCACAGGGCTGTTTATTCCTCTCTCAGACCCGAGTAGAGCTGTGCCGCCAGTGCCGCCAGTGCCGGGGAACCCACAGGGCGGCAGGACCCGTGGGAGGGGCAGCTGTCCTGAAGGCTGCAGAGGAGCAGTCTGGAAAACGACTGGAGGTGCCTGGGAAGGAGCCTGGCAGGGAAGCAGGGAACTGCGTGTCCTGAGGCCCAGGACCAGGGGAGCAGGACACCTCCTGGAAGTGCTTCGGCGTGAGTGGGGTGCGCAGTGGAAGTGGTGGGGTGGAGTAGGCGGGGCTTGGTTCTCAGGGCAGAAAGAGTCCCTGGAGGGTTCGAGCAGCGAGAAACCCAGCAGACTCCCTGGGCTGCAGGTGAGCGTCGGGCTGAAGGGTGGCAGAGCGCTCAGAGCTTCTCCTCTGCGACGTCAGCTGGAACTGAGCAGCTGGCTTTGGGGACAGAGCGCTGCTGTGGAGCCACAGACCCTGGGGTGTCCAGCCTGCCTCGCGGCCATGGGTGTGAGCAGCTCCCCTTGGGAAGCGTGTGCAGATGTGCACTCACCCACCCCTTCGTCCCCGCCTCCTGCAATGCTTGAAATGTGGTGAGGAGAGATGAGCCTGCCGTTGAGGGACTCCTTCTGGGGGAATGTCTCTGCCCGTAGAGTGCGGAGGCAGGGATGAAGTCCAGGTGAGCAGCAGACAGTGCAAGAGTTCGCGAAGCAGACCTCGTCAGGATAATGTAGTGATTGTTCTGCCCCACAGACCTTATCCATCCTGACTTTTAGAGGCACCGTGGCCTTCTGAAAGGTGTCTTAGAGCCCTGTCATCCCCGGCGAGCCTTCTAAGGATCCTTTCCAAGCTCCAGGATTCTTAGAGCTGTTTTACTGTTGAAAATACTAGAGACTTGGAGCTGGAACAAAGCTCAGGACTCTGCCCTTGTCCTGTTTTTCTGGGAACATCCTGTGAGTGGCTTCTATTAGGGATCGTTCTCCTTTCACCTCCCCTCTTCCCGTGTGGGGTTGGGATTGGCACGGGGCAGAGCCACGCGGCAAACTTCACCTCCATCTCCCCAGCCCCTCAGAGCAGACTCTTGGATTCCCTATGGCAGTGGGGACTTCAGAGTATTTGAGACAATGGGACATTGGAGGAAGAAGCTGAGCTCCTTGGTAGAAGAATCTGCACTCCATTAGGAAACTCCACCTCAGTTCTACTTCACATCTTTCCTAAGGCTCCACAGGTCGCATAATGGGCCTTGCTCTAGGAACTTTCTGAGTGCTGCTGCTCCCCAGCAGTGAGAAAAGCCTGCAAGGATAACTTGGATTTGGCTTCACTTAATAAAAACACAGCGAGGTGAGCCAACGCCTTTAAGGTGTGCCAAGAAAAACGAAACAAAAGGAAAGAAAAGGCGGGGGAGGCAGTGGAAAGGTGGTGCATCGGCAGGCGGCCTCCTCTGCCCCCATGGCCCAGTCTGCCTCCAGTCATGGCCGCTTGTTGCCTGCAGTGACACCTGACCGACGTCCCCTGCGCAACCCTCTCGATGTCCAGAGGGGACGGTGATACCGGTCTGCCGCATGGAGGTGGACGAGTGGTCTGAGGGCCGAGAGCCACGCCGGGCTGCGCCGTGAAACTCACAGTGAGGTGAAATCGAGCATCTGAGTCGTGGGAAAGCACAGCCTGAGGAGGGGTAGGCCCCACTCTCCCCCGCAGCGGGCTTCTCGTGAGTGCTGTGTCCCTGTGGAAGAATCCAAGTTGCTCTCCTCAGTATTTGGGCCTTGGGGTGTCTCTTTGTGACGTGGAGGAAATAATGACTCGGTGATAGGTGACTTGCTTCCCTCCTTGAACCAGTACCCACACCTGCCTCCGGTTGTGACAAAGGCCAGTTGGTGTCTTCCCACCTCTTTGGGAGCCTAGACTCTTCAGGCCCAACGTTTTCTTACTGTAGCCTTGACTGGGCTCCACGAGGGCTGAGGCCCCTAGGCGACGGCCGCGCAGCTTACTTGCTGCAGTGGCTTGGACAAATGTCCCCCAGAGGCCCACGTAAAGGCCGGGTCCCTTGCTGATGGCACTGGGAGCTGCCACTTGAGAGGCGGGGCCTTGTGGGAGGTCCTGGGTCATTGGGGAGCATCTCCACAGGGCCTGTGGGACCCAGCCCAGCTTTTCTCTCTGCTCTGGGTAGAAATGTGCACGCTCGCTCGGGGCCACGTGCAGTCATCACGCCATGATGTGCCATCGGCCCAGAGGCCCAGACCCCTGGAGCTCTGACCTCGAGCTGAGCCTCTGGTTCTTGGGCCCACACAAACCTCCCTGTGCCTCCCAGGTAGCCAGGGGCAGTTGTTTTGCTGTAGGGATGTGAAGCTGATTCATACCCTCGGAGTGGGCAACAAGCATGGGCCACTGGCTCCCCTGCCTTTGTGTGTTTTCTGGCTGCTGAAGCAGCCATGGATATTAGACCAACATGAGCTCCCCTTCGCCCTGTCCTTACCCAGGGTTCCCGTTTTCCGCCTTTGTCCATGTTTCTGTCTTTGCTCCTCTGAGGACATCACTCCCAGTATCCAACATCTTTTGCCCAACTCCTAAGTCCTCCCTAAGTCTCCTGAGGACCTAAATGGACTCCAACTTTTGCCTCATGCTGTGTCAGTGTAGCAGGAATTGTGGCTTTCATCCAGAAGACCCATGGTTAGACTGCACTGGGTCACTTGTAGAGATTTCTTAGCTTTCTGCCCGTTTTATTGCAAGGAAAGTTTATATGACCAGTTTATTCATCTCATGAAGCAAGCAGTCAAGAAGGTATGGGTTCAACCAATATGTTTGACTACTTTGTGTTTGTTTAAATTAATTTTGTATAAAACAGTCACCTTTGGTTTCTAGGTTTTTTTAAATCTAGAACTGCCATCTTAATGCTGGAGTTTAATGGAAATAAGATAGAAGCCCTAGTCAGAATAAATTAAAACTCTGAATATTAGATATGTTATGTTCTTTATTTTTTATGAAATTTTAAAAATTAACGTAAGGAAAGTTTATATGACCAGTTTATTCATCTCATGAAGCAAGCAGTCAAGAAGGTATGGGTTCAACCAATATGTTTGACTACTTTGTGTTTGTTTAAATTAAGTTTGTATAAAACAGTCACCTTTGGTTTCTAGGTTTTTTTAAATCCAGAACTGCCATCTTAATGCTGGAGTTTAATGGAAATAAGATAGAAGCCCTAGTCAGAATAAATTAAAACTCTGAATATTAGAATATGTTATGTTCTTTATTTTTGATGAAATTTTAAAAATTAACATACATAATTTAAACATAGAATGGGGCTGAAAATTGGTAAAAACCCCGAAATACGCCCCTCACTCATCCCTGCCCTGTATCCTTTGCCCGCCAGTGAATTCCAGTGCTTTTGGCTTTTCTCCTGCTGTCCCACTCTACGCTGCTGTCCACATGCGTGTTCTGCTTGTGGCGGTTAACTGTGCTCACCTCATTGTCTCAGGAGCCACTCCTCAGTGTATCTGGGGGGTTGTGGAGCTGTGCCCTTGGGTCTGTGTCTGGTCCCTGGCCCCTTCCTCTTTGGTGCGGTTCTCCTGTCTGCTCCCTGGCTGCCATGAATTATACATCTGTGCTCTTTCATTCTCTTCACCATGCTGTTCCTGCCTTGGAGCCAGCAGACCATGGACTGACTTCCCAGAAGACGTAAGCCAAATTAAACCTCTCCCCGTTGCAGTTGTGGGTGCAGGTGCATTGTGCTCCAGCAGTGGGAAAGCTAGTGCATTGTTCCTCTCAGTTCGCCAACCGTAGATGTCACCTGCAGGATCCTCGTAGTGGTGAGTGAGCTTGTGCGTCCTCCTCTCTTTACGGACCCTGTGTCCTGGTGTCACACTTGGTACTGATCCTAACAGGAATCCTTAATATACCGGTGTTCGTTAAAATCTGAGTGTACATGCAGATTCGGATGCAGCAGCTACAGAAAGGACCTGTTCCATGCAGTGGGCATTTTTAGGAAACAAGTAATTATGGTACAGGTGCCCATAGGAAGAAAATTTCTACAAATTGGAGGAGTCTGGCCTTGAGTTTGGCTCTTGATATTTTCTTTCTTTCTTTTTGGTACTGGGGATCGAACTCCGGTCCTTGTGCTTGCAAGGCAGGTGGCAGAACCACTGAGCTGAATCCCCGGCCCTGGCTCTTGATATTTTCTAGGTCAGATAGTACACAGTTTCCAGAATTGTGGAGGATACGAAAGTGTAGTCATTGGTCAGCCATGACTCAGGGGTTCTGTCCTAATGAGTAGATACAATTGTAGACATGAAAACTGTTCGTATATAACAATGCAGTTGCTGTTATAAATAAGCTTGAAGATATTTTTCTCCTCCCTAAATACAAACATCCTCCCCCCAGATAGGTTTCCAAGAGAAGCATACATTGTAACTTTCTTTCTTAAGTCAAGTGACTGATAATTTTATAAACAGGCTCCGACTTGCTGCCCGAGATCTCCAAACCTGGTCCATATTTATCTGGAAATCACAGCCGTAGGGAGGAAGCGGTTGGCAGGTTAGAAGAGTTGAGCTTCACACGAGCAGGCACTCGGGAGTGAGACCTCCACAGCCCGGCGGGACCCAGGGTCAGAGCTCAGAGCCTGGGAGGAGGCAGAGGACCCCGGGAGGGCAGGGCCTCACTCCAGCAGTCGGGCGAGCGCGATGCTTGCACATGCAGAGAAGCAGGGTCCAGAGCCCCTGCCGGGCGTTCTACCTGCGGGGAGGAGGTAGCGTCCTTTCACCCGTCCAGGGATAGAAAGAGAAATGGCTACAAGTCCTGGGTGCAGGCAGAGTGGATGCTGAGTGGTTAAGGGAGGGGCTGAGGCAGCGACCCCCATGAGAATGTGGGCCCGAGGGGTTGAGCACAGATGGAGGACCCCGCGAGGCGTGGACCTGAGGTGGGGTGGCCAGGAGGCTGGGTGTGTTCCTGTGCTGCCAGTGCCTCCACTAGAGGGCGATAGAGGTGGAGCCAGCAGGTCCTTGGCTTAGTTTGGAAGCCAGAACAGGGTTTATCCATGAGAGCAGTGACGGTGAACCGTTCAGAGCTTCCAGTGATGCAGACAGCCTGTGTGTGCCTTGGGTTCACCACCGCTGCTCTGGGGAGCTTGGGAGGGCGGGGCTGGGGTGGCACAGGGGTCTGAGCGTGGATGCCCCTCCTCAGGAGGTGTCGGGTTTAAAGCTAAAGGGCACTTTTGATGTTTCAGGAACACCTCTGGACCCCTCCCTCGGGTTCAGCCCTGGAATCCCGTCTCATGCCCTGCGTTCTCAGAGCTGACTTGGTATCCAGTCCCTCTGGGGAGCTGGCCGGAGGGTGGAGGATGGGGACTGGACCGCTCCTTTCTTCTGTCCCAGTCAGCCTGGGCTGGGCTGGGGCTGGAGCTCGGGGTGGAGAGATGTGGACCCAGGGTGGACAAAGGGGACAGAACTGGGGCTGTGAACGGAGGGTTTTAGCGGACATCATAGACATTCGCCTGTCTTCATCATCGTGAGCCTCGGATTCTCCACTGACTGTTTCCGGCTTCGTGGATCAACTTCCTGTCAGCGTTTTGTGCGCTTAGCATGGGGTGTGCAAGCTTCCCATCTGCCTCTCTTGAGCAAGCATCTGCAAAGGCCGTGGGGTGGACTTGGCACGTCCGGCCTGTTCTTTTCAGTCCCACTGTGACCGTGGTCGTCTTCTGAGAACCTCCGAGAGCCTGCTGCAGAAGGGCAGTTGGCTTTGCAGGCCGGCAGGGGGACTGGAAAGTGCGGCTGCTAAATGACGATGACGCTGTTCACTTAGGAAGTGCTGGGTCGGTCTTCGGAGCCGCAGTTGCAGACAGGTGTCCTCAGAGGACAGGTGCGGATCTAAGGGATGCAGGTGTCTGTTCTTTCCCATACTTACCTGTTAGGCGTGTGCTTCATGCCGTACCACACAGCGAGTTTTCTTCTTTCTACTCAGCCCCTGAGAATAGGACTGTGAACGACTGATGTGGGTTCTCGACGTTTTCTGGCTTTGCTGGCCTGTGTCTGGCGCTCCCCCACGTTGCTGCCTTTGGGAATCCTGGGCGGTGTTGCTGGCTGGGAAGTGAACTTGCCCAGTTCTGGGACCTTGAGCCGTGTTTCCCAGGGACTGTGGCCCAGATGGGCTGCTGCGCCTCAGCTTGTTCATCACGGGCTGCTCAGGTTTGGCCTCGGGGTGGAAGAGCCAGACCACCTCAGTCAGCGGCTCAGCGTGAGGTCCGTGGGCCTGGGGCTTCCCAGACATTTCCAGGAGGTTCACGAGGTTGAAACTGTTTTAATCGGAATACTAAGACCCTTTTCGCCTTTTTACCACACTCGTGTTTGCTCTAAAGGTGAGTTAGAAGCGTAGGCCTCAGAGCAGGTCAGGACGGCACGAGAGTGGACGAGGAGACCTTGTGTTACTCATGGCTGTGCCTGCTCAGAAACAGGAGAGAGAGAACAGTTCCATCTTCACCGAGAAAAGGCCTTGATGGAACTGAAAAGTATGGGCATTTGTTCAGCACTCCCCTGCCTCGCCCCCGTGTCAACATGGGACACACGCAAAGTGAGTGAGCAAGTGAAATCTGCTGCATGTTGAAACTTAGTGATGTCTAAAGGGAAAAATGCGTATGTGTTTATTTGAATTTTCACGCAACCCCTTCCCTATTTTTATGGAATTCCATGAAAAATGACTTGACAGATTACAGTTATGCAGACTTCAGCATTTGGCAGAAACATTTTCAAAATTAAAAGAACATGTCATTTCAGGGAAAACAAGTGTCAGTATTTGTTGCCAGTGATAAAATCTAAGCTTTCAAGTGAAAATTAGAATTTTAGAACATTTCTGTCACTGTGAGCTGGATAGCTTTATAAAACTTACAGTGCTTCCTTAAGAGATGTTAACAATGTGATTTATTTTTGACATTTAATAATGGAATATATTAGAATTTGGAAGATCTATCTCAATCAGTAGTTTCCAAGTGACCAGTGCATTGTGTGACAAAAAACAAAACAAAACAAATCACACAGGAGTAGAATATTCACTAAAAGTACAAGACTGAAGAATTCGTTTAACAGCACGGGTCATGGATGCAGTTTTTGTGTTCCAGATGACAGCCAAGTGTTACGTGTTGGATTTTGGTGTAGTGTCAAAGAAGAGCACCCACAATCATGGCAACTAGCTCTTAGCTTCCTCTTCTGTTTTCCAACTGCAAACATGTGTGGTTGGATTTTCTTTATATACCAAACTGGACGCAGCACAGCACAAGAAGTTGAAAAAGCAGAAAGAAAACTCATTCTCTATTAAGACAGTAAAAAGATTTACAAAAATGTAAACTAATACCACTCTTCTCAGTCATTTTTTTTGTTTTGGAAGATATTACTGCTATACAAGGTATGATTGATTTTAGTGGTCCCTAACCTCTTTGCCACTAGGGACAACTTCTGTGGAGCAGGCGTGGCTTGGAATGATTCAAGGGTATTCCGTTTGCTGTGCGCTTTATTTCCATCATTGTTACGCTGTGATAACACACTGCGCGATGACGGTCCCAGTTTCGGTCTGTAACACAGCACCGACAGGAGGCGGTGAGACCGGGTTGCCGTCCTTGGGAGGTTCCGAATTGAGAAGTGTGGAAAGGGATCCCGAGAGTACGGCGTTCGAAAGCCCTGGTTCCGCTGCGTTTTCCACACTCAGTCCGTGTCCAGCTGTCACACAAAAGCAGCTCCCCTTCTCCTTCTCCCGGTTTTCTTGGCATTGCTGTTGTCCCTTGGGCGCCTTGGCTGGCGCTCGGCCCGCTGCTCCCACCTGGCAGGCGGTGCCTGGCTCAGGCTGCAGCCCAGGGGAGGAGCCCTCAGGTCCTGTAGAGACGCTGCGTCACTGTCTCCCCCTGGCGGCTCCATGTGGAAGTGACAGCTGGCTGAGGAGGGCCATTCCCTGGGATGAGGCTGATTCCTGTCCAAGTTAGTTCCGAGGCCCCCTCATCAGACACAGAATTCGAGTTTGGAAAAATGACTCTGAGTTCATCATCCAGAATGCCATCGTCATCGTGGAATTTTAAACGGGCATCAAATGTTAACTGTGGAAACCACAAAATCTTCTTGCCCTAGGAGACTGAAAGCAGAAGGAGTTCAAGTTCAAGCCCGATCTGGGCATCTAGCGAGACCCTGTATCAAAATAAAAAATAAAAAGGAGCTGGGGATGTAGCTCGCTGCAGAGGCCCTGGGTTCCATTCTGAGAACTGCTCCCCCGACAGAGGACATAGAAGTAAAATTGCTTGCTAGGATTTTAACTACAGAGCGTGGATGTCAAGTGGTGTTGCATTCTGTGAACAGAAACTTGTGAGTATTTACTAGCAAAAGACAGTGTGCTAGGCCCTGGGAGCAGCAGTACAGCCCCGGACTAACTGTACAACAGGTTGTGCACGTTGAGCCCAGTGTGAGTGTCCTAGGTGAGGGTGACAACAGTTGGGTAGGGAAGCCTCCTCAAACTGCTCACGTTTGTAAAAATAACTTAAATTCAATATCGGGGTGAGGAGCTGGAGATGAGCCCGAAGTTCATGCCGTCTTCAGCCCTGCCTCTTCCAAGTGCCAGGGCAGGTGTGGAGGAGACGCCGGGGAAGGATCTGTCCTGGCTGGGGCCCCTGGTGTCCTTGCCTGGTCCCCAAAGCTCCTGCCTGGCTGGGCCTCTTCCCCAGCTCCTTGGTCTCAGCCTGGAGACCTCAGGGCTCACCCCAGGGAGCCATGCAGGGTAGACAGGCCTTTTCCATGGGTTTTTCTTCCTGCCATCACCCTCCAGAGGATTTCCCAAGGGCTCTCTTTACCACTTGTCACTTTTTCAAAGGCCTCCCGGAGTCAGGGATTGAGGTGTGAGGCTAAAGGGACAGGAGAGAGACGAGGCTGAAATACCCTCATCGTGTCCTACAAATGCTGTCCCCGTGAAGGCCTTGGGAGCCTCCTGTCCCACAGCCCGCCCGGATCTGTAGCCAGCTGTATTTTCAGGGTATGTGGGAAGTGCAGCCCTCACGCTCAGGAATTTATAATGCTCCAGAAAGGTCAGGCACCGGGAGCTCACCTGGCTTGTAGATTGCTGAAGGGCTGTGTGGAAGCCTAGAACTCTCGGACGCT
>NW_022974837.1:0-7364 GCF_012274545.1 Fukomys damarensis | reverse complement strand
GTGACAGGCACCGGGAGCTCACCTGGCTTGTAGATTGCTGAAGGGCTGTGTGGAAGCCTAGAACTCTCGGACGCTGTTACCTGACACGCAGCAGGGAACTGTGCACATCGCATGCACCGAGTAGACGTTTTGGAGTTTCTCACAGAAGACCAACGGCGTCTGACGTACACAAACTCAAATGGTGGAATGAGGGGCTGAAAACATCAGGCACCGGGAGCTCACCTGGCTTGTAGATTGCTGAAGGGCTGTGTGGAAGCCTAGAACTCTCGGACGCTGTTACCTGACACGCAGCAGGGAACTGTGCACATCGCATGCACCGAGTAGACGTTTTGGAGTTTCTCACAGAAGACCAACGGCGTCTGACGTACACAAACTCAAATGGTGGAATGAGGGGCTGAAAACATAGCACTGTGCCCATCAGCTGCTCATCAGAGTGAAAGTGAAGCTCAGTCTGCACTCACGTTCTTAGAGTGTTCACACATCCTTAGGAAACCCTTGAAGCCTCTCGGTGTAATTTCGTGGAGTAGCCGAGAATCCAGACCTATCTTAATTGAGACATAGTCTATTTCAGACACCCCATGGTGTTGTACTATAGAAACTCCACTGGAGCCCAGTTTCTACTTCTTTTTAGCTTTAACTGACGACCCAGCGAGTAGGAGTTGACTGAAAACCACACTCTTGGGATGCAACTATGGCCCTGACAAGGGCGGGTGCTTTGGAGTCAGAGGGAACATTAGCCTGTGTGCCACCCCTGGAGAATCTCAGCCTTGTTTGGGGCAGCGCTGCGCCCCTGTGAGCGCTATGGCATGCAATAGACACACAGCAGGCAGAGCAGGGCATCGCCCTGAGCAGAGAGCCGGCTTGCGGGCGATGCTTGGGTTTGGGACTGTGCCGTCCAGTGCTGAGCGACGCTTCTGACCTGTGGGGGCTTCCTGCAGTGTCCCCTGCACACGTGGCAGTGCCACTGTGGCGTGCACAGCAGGGAGCCGTGAAGAACGGCCTCCCCACACGGAGGCGTGAGGCCCTTCCTCCGAGGCGTGGCTTGGCACTCAGATGAGCCTGCGTGAGCATCCTTCCCCTTTCCCTGGAGACGGGCCAGGCTGTAGAGAGAGCCCCAGCCAGCTCGTACCAGCTTTCATTCCTGACATGAGGTTGAACTTTGATAAAAATGCTAGGAAACAGAAAAAATCTCCCTCCTTTTCTTCTTTTTGCTTTTTTTTCTGGGTGGCAGCTGAGAAATATCCCACCAGGACTGTCTGTGAGGCCTAGGGATCTGGACTATCGGGAGGGTGCTCCCTGGTGGATTTGCTTATTCATTTGTTTATGGACCGCAAGGGGGACGCCCACACTCCTGGATGCGCAGGCCTTGTGAGCAAGTCCCCACCTCTCTGCTGCCTGGTCTGGAGGGTGTGCCCTTCCTGGGGCAGATCACTGAGTCCCACCCGACTGTCCCCAGCACCTGCTCCTGCCTCCCACACACACCAGGGCCGACAGATCTATGCCGATCCCGGCTCATCTCTCCCCTAAGCTCCCAGGCTTGTGTCCGAGGTCTCCTTCCTGGGGCGGCCTTATCTTCCTGCTTCTAAAAGGGATGCACAGAGGTGTGAAATCAGAGTGGAAACCCACAGCCTCTTGGAGTGCACCTCCAGGGGTATTCGTGGTACCTCTGTGACTCCTGTGTGTGCCAGCGTCAAGAGCCTGGGTTTGAAGAACGGAGGAATTGTTCAGTTTTCCTTTTCAAAGAAGAAACACAAAACTGAACAATAAAAAAATGTATCATTCAGCTAAAAGGCAAGATCTAGGATCGGGGTTACAAGAGGAAGCCGAGGCAGATTTTCCTCTGGATACAAGACTTAAGCAAACACCACACTGAACCGGTATTAGTAGAACACAAGGCTGACGGAGCCGTAGTGTGGACGTTCCTGCCACCCTTGTATTTACGAACTTTGCAGGAACTTCATGACATTGCGGTCTTTGGCTCTGCCCCGTCTGCTGTGCCCACGTGGAGGGGCTCACTTGCTTCTGCTGTTGCAGGACAGCGTCTCCTGGGCCATCGGCAGCATCGGCCACGCAGATCGGGCCACGCAGTCGGCCAAGACCAAGGCAGGCCTTTGTCAGATCGGAGTGGGAACCTGGGCCGTGGTGACACAGGACAGTGGTGATGGGCCAGACTCTGGGGAGTCATCGTCTGCCCTCGTGAGGACACTGGATCCTTGCTGGGCATGCTGGCATGGGCTGGAGGGTGACTGGCCACATCACCCAGCATAGTGGGCTTCAGCTTCGGGGCAGTGAGGCCATCAGGGCCTCAGGACAGCAGGAGAGGTTTCCACTTTGTTACCAGTGGGAAGTTCCCCTAAGGCTGTCAGTGCTGAGGTTTTCCTGAGGTTGACAGTAATGGCAGAGAGGAGGAGAGGAGGTCAGACCGCCTGCTCACGGCTTCACCTGCTGTAGGAAGAGCGAGTGAGAAGGGCCTGTGTTTGTCAGGGCGCACGCCGCGCATGGGACTCACACTGAGCCCCTGGCTCTCTTCCTTTCTGCGAGCACGGGACCCTGGCTTCTCTGTGATGAGGAGGCTCGTGGGTGCATCGCTCAGCGTGCTGGTGCTGGGTGACACCAAGCGGGGACAGCACGTCTGAGATCACAGGGAGGGAGGAGTCGTCCTCTCCTCCTGAGCGTGGGGTGGGCCTGTGCCTCCCAGCCAAGGTGTCTACGTCCTTCTCCCTCAGACCCATGGACGAGGCCACGCGTGGCAGAGCTGTGCAGATGGGCTCACACCAAGGGCCCAGCCGTGGGCCCAGCCGTGGGCCGTACATCCTGGGTGTCTTCCTGGGCCTCTGACAAAGTCCCCACCATAGGGAGGCAGCAGGAGCCCCGGGTCAGGGGGAGATGGAGGAGGAGCCGAGACGAGGCCACACCCATGCTCTGAGGGGGAGGGGCCTGTCTAGAAACAGGGAGAGGCAGAGAAACCAGTTCTGTTGATTTCCAGAACAGGATTGAACCCAGGGCCTTCACAATGAGCTTCACCTCAGCCCTTTTACTTTTTATTTTGAGACAAGGCCTTGCTGGGCTGCCAAAGAGCCCAGGCTGGACTTGTGATCCTCCTGCCTCAGCCTCCCAGAGCACTGCAGGCATGCCCAGCTGAGCCTGTTCTGACTTGTGTAAAGTGTGCGTGGAACCGCAAGGGAGGAGCTGAAGCCACAGAGGTCACAGGAGGTAGCAGAAGGAGGCAGCTCCTCCCACTGGTGCCCCTACCGTGCCACGGAGACCTGGCCACAAACTCCAGCCTCCACCTGGGAACCCAGGCAGGTGAAGGAGGGTTTGGAGCTCAGAGGCAGCAGCGAGGCCTGGGACAGAGTTGGAGCCTGAATAAACCCACGTGCAGGAGGCCGTGCCAGCATCTTCACAGCATGGAGCCCTGTGTCCTTTACCCGAGTCCACGGGCGATTCCAACCCTCGGCCTAGGTTGGAGACCTAGTGGCCGTGGGAGTCATTGCAGGTTGCTAAGCACAGGACTCACTGTAGTTTGCTAAGTGTGGACGTGGTGGATTTAAGAGCAGATTCCCCAGCTGGATGGAAGAGGCAGATCAAGGGCCTTGCTGGTGGGTTCTAAATTAGGTGTGACGGAGGTGATGAGGGCTTTGCCATCTTCCTGGAGTATGGGAGGAGAGAAGGCCCAGGGCTGGAGACTTCCCCATTAGACATGTGCGGTTTTGAGGGTGAAAGAGTTAAGAACAGGGAGAGGAGGTGGGAAGAGACCCCGACGGGAGGAAGCCCTGGAGGCAGAGCAGGTGGTTGTGTGGCTTGGATTTTTACCGCAGTAGTAGCAGCAAGATAACCCACTTTATCCATTCAGGCCAAGGAAGCAGACATCGGATGAACCCAGAACCTACCAGGACAGACGGAAATGGCTCAAAGGGGAGGGAGTCTGGCCACCTAGTGGTTCCGCTCCGAATCGATTCCCACTGAGCACCTGAGCCTTTGGGAGAGCACAGCAGAGGCAGGGTGCGGCCTGGCCTGGATGTTGCAGCTGCATTACACGGAGGCCTGCGCTGGCTGCCGGGTGGCGTGTTTCTGAGCGTGAACTTAATGTCAGAGCCTGGTCTCTACTCTCGGGGTGAGGACCGCGTGCCCGCAGGTTCAGCGATGAAAGTGTCAGGCTCAGGGCCTTGCACGACCGGGGCTTGCCGCCCTCTTCCTGCTGGGGCAGGCTCCTCTCCTGTCTAATTCTTGGCCCAGCAGCCCATCTGCTTTGATCGGCAACTTTTCTGTTCTGCACTGGTCAAGAACAGGGCAAGTGCAGTACCAGGGCTTTTACCCCGGAATCAGCGCCGTGCTCTAATTCCAGACCCAGGGGAGGCCTAGCTAAGGGCAGCCACTTCCTTGGGCGAGGCTTTGGACCCGGTTCTGGGCCCACAGAGGGCGGCTCTGCTCCCGAGCTGGCTCCGTGCCGTGGGCTTGGGAAGGACTAGGGACTCTGCGGAGCCTTCCTGCTCCAGACACAGCTGCTTCACGTGCTGCTCCCCAGGCTCACTCTCCTTTCATCCCTCCACCCCTCAGCATCCACAGTGAATCCGGTCTTTCCAGAGATGTGCTCAGGAAAACATCTCTAAAGTGTGGTAGGATTTAGCTGGTTCCTTACAGTGAACTCTGCCACATTTGGAGAGAATTTGGTGACTGTTGAGCAACGCTGTCCCGGCCTCTGGTTGGGAGCCAGGCTGTGCGTCGTGATCAGGCTGAGCACTGTCCTGAGCGAAGGACCTGTCCAGCCTGCGTTCCCAGCGCGCGTCCTCAGGTTTAGCTGGTTCCTTACAGTGAATTCTGCCACATTTGGAGAGAATTTGGTGACTGTTGAGCAACGCTGTCCCGGCCTCTGGTTGGGAGCCAGGCTGTGCGTCGTGATCAGGCTGAGCACTGTCCTGAGCGAAGGACCTGTCCAGCCTGCGTTCCCAGCGCGTGCGTCCTCAGGGCTGACAGCCTCCCGCACGCACATGGCTGTGGGTTTTTGCCTGGCACCCGTCCCCACATCGGGAAGACAGGGTTTTATTACACAGCACAGTTCCTGCTGCAGAGTGAGCTTTGAATCGGCTGAAATCAAAAAGGAGCAGAGAATGGACTGTGGTCAGCTTCAGGTCTTTGTTTTAAGAACAGCTCCCATGAAGAGAAGCCCCTGGATGTGTAATTATAACAAACGATCCGCTCTAAAGAGGAAGCGTGCTTTTTTGAGGAAAAGCAGCTGTTGAAAGCCAGAACACAAGTCCTGTGGAAGTTTCTGCCATTCTCCTCCCTGGCACCTAGACATGCGGTCGTTTGCCCCAGGTATTTTAACCATTCAGGTACTTTCAGACATTTAAGTGGCATTCCCCGGATTTCCCACTGTGCTGCTAGCAGTGGTTTTAGGCGTTGAAGTTGAATGTTGCTTTCGGACACATGCGCGTCCACATTTAGTAAATACACCAGAATGAGCCGAAGGCAAGGTTAGAAGGTGCAGAGCTCAGCGACATGACCAGGGTGTGAACGCAGGCCGCACGGTCTGTGCCGTCCCTCAGCCTCCTGTGGGAGGAGGTCTCGAACTCAGCGCTTGTGACGCTGAGGGCTCTGCCTCCCGCCCGCTAACGGCTCTCATGCTCCGGAAGGACACAGCATGGTGGGCTTTCCCTCCCCAAGGACAGTGTATGTGCGCAGGGTGGAAACCATGACGTCTCGCAGCATCAGGCTTTTGTGTATGTGCCAAAATCACATATGTGGTCAACCTCCAAGGGCTCAGATGAGGAGGAGGAGCCGAGAAGTGGGGGAGACTCCTGGGAGGCGCCAGCGTAGGCAGCTTTGCAGGGGAAAGGAGGCTGAGCAGACCTTGATGAGGCAGGGTCTTGTCAGGGTCAGTGGGAAAGACGTGTGAAGAGGACGGAAGGCCTGAGATGTGCTCGGGGACAATAAAGAAATAAGATGCACCAGAGGCCTGTCTCATATTGGGGGGGATTCTGAAGACAGAGAAGGGTGTAGGGTGTCTCAAGAACGTAGGCTAATACTATAACAACCGGTGCATCCCAGTAACTCAGTAGAGTTATTTCCTGCTCACCTGACTATTCATAGCAAGGACCTAGGGGCTGCATTTCCATTAGGTGACCCAGGGAAGCAGGCTCTGTCTCCCCTCCTTTCAGCCCGTTTTGAAAAAGCGGAGTTCGTAGGTTGTGTGTGAGGAATTTCACAGATCATCCTGTGAGCATGTTGTACTATTCCTGTCTTCCTCCGATTGGTCAGAACTCAGTCACGTGGCCATGCCCGCCTGCAAAGCAATCTGGGAAATGGAGCATAGCTCTGTTGAGAGAAAGCAGGAAGCAGTGTGGCCAGGACTGAGTCTACATCGCCCTGGCTTTTAGTTCATCTGGGTTGAACTTTATCCTGAAGGCAGTGGTGAGTCTCCCTCAGTCTTGGCAGGGCAGGGCGAGCTCAGTGATGGTGAAAGTGCCTTAGAGGAGCGGTTTCTGTGTCTTGTATTCAAGAGCACATCCACATCACACAGGCGGTAGATTTTCTGCCATATTTGACAAAATAATGGGATGGTGGGTGGGTGCCAGGAAGGAGGTGGGGCTCACAGAGCCTTCCAGCAGTCGAGGCAGGGAAGCCATTCAGCGCTGCCGTGACAGCCCGATAGTGCGGCTGCGGCGGAATTTGTCTATTGTTAGAATCAGCAATGTTTACTCCTGCAGTTTTGAGTCCCTCCATTTACCACGGGGCCCCGATGTAGTTTAGCCAGAGTCCCTGCTGAGCTGGGCTCTAGAAGCGGGTTGTGTGCTACACTGTGATCCTAGGAAGGGCTTGGGCTTTCTCTGGAGGTTTTAATTGGAATGCAGCCTTGGGCCTTGGGCTGGGCCCAGTATTTGCAGTGCAAACCAATAGAACTTGATCTAAGCAGCGAGCCCAGCCTGGAGTTCAAGCTCCTTTAGGGGACTTGGGAAACACAGACTGTAGCTGTGTTGTGTATGCAGAGGTTGCTCTTCGGCCTCGTGGTGAGGAGAAGTACTGTTGTTTATGTAATCTTTTGCCAGCTTTCCAAGTGTTGGACAAGTTAACTCTTTTGCAATTATGCAGTGTTTTTAAATTTTAAAATATGCTTGGAAAACAGTTGCAGATCCAAGAGGAACAGAGATCGTCCATGAAAAGAGTGTGTTCTCTGTGTGCCTGAGAGGATCCAGCTCAGAGCTGCCCTGTGTGGCCTGGGCCGTAGGGCTTTAGGAAGCTGTTTGCATAGGAGTTTCTTTGAAATGAAAAGCCAAGGTCGGTGGTGTCCTGTCCTTCCTCTGTGTGACTTTTGTGTTGTGTGTGAGCTGGGCTGACCTCGGGGTTGACGCGGCCTCAGTTACCAC
>NW_022974836.1:0-3057 GCF_012274545.1 Fukomys damarensis | reverse complement strand
CTTATGGGAACTCAGGAGTCAGGTTGTGGTTTAGGGTTAGGGTTAGGGTTGCGGATTATGGTGCAGCAGGAATTCACATACCAGTTAGTCTGCATGTTAGAGGGAAGGTGTGCGCAGTGTCTCTGAGGAAGATGGGATGCACTGTTTGTTTCCAAGGATCTGAACATTGCACTGTAGATGTAATATGTAATGGCTGGAGAGCGAGTCGGGTGAGAGTTAGATGAATGGTACCGAACAGGCTCCCCATGTCACTCCGTGTGTAGTGTCAGGTACATTTGATGGGGAGGGCTCCAGTTATTTGGATGTTCAGTGTGAGGAATGATGTAGGAATATAAATCCCTCCTCCGGGGTGAGGCTGAGGGTAATGGTTAGGATTAGGATTCCAGTAGTGATAGCCTTGGAATTTCTCTACCTTGGTGTTGGGGTGTAGCTTTCCTAGTTAGTATCAGCATGAGATTTCACCCAAGGCTTAGCCACAGGGGAGGATTTCAAGGAGCACTCTTTGGGAATTTAGGAATCATGTGGTGGGTTAGGGTTAGGGTTAGGAGCGGTGAGCATGATACGGAAGGAATTCACACACCAGACAATTAGGGTGTGAGAGAGAAGGTGAGGGCAGTGACTTTTTTGAAGGTAGGATGTACTGTGGTTTTCCTTGGACCTGCACATTGCCGCCTTGGTAGAATAGGTAGTGATTGGACATAGAGTAGTGTTAGAGCTCGATTTAAGGGATGGAATGGTCTCCCCACTTGATTCCCTGCATCGTGTAGTGTGTGTTTGAGGGTAAGGGTTCATGTTGATTTGACCTTCAGTTTTAGGAATGCAGATGGAACATAAGTCGCTGCTCAAGGGTTAGAGATAGGGCTAGGGTTAGGGTGAGGATTCTGGAGAAGGATAGCCTTGGAATTCCTCTCCTGGGGTATCGGACTGTGGGTTGCCTACTTAGTATCTGCTTGAGATTTCACCTTAGGCATAGTCAAAGGTGAGGATTTCAAGTACCACCCTATGCGAAGCTAGGAATCAGGTTTTGGGTTAGGGTTAGGGTTAGGATTGGTGAGCATGATATGGAGGGAATTCACATTCCAGATAGTTTGTATGTGCGAGGGAAGGTGAGGTCATCACTTTTTTGAAGGTGGGATATAATGTGTGTTTCCCAGGACCTGAACATTGAGGCCTAGATATTGTGGGTAGTGACTGGCCAGTGAGAAGGCTTAGAACTAGATTTAGGGGGCGAAATAGTCTCTCCATTTTCCTCCCTGTGTAGTGTCATGTTTGTCAGAAGGTGAGTGTTGGTGTTAATTTGACGTTTAGTGTTAGGAATGATGTAGGAATATAAGTCCCCCCTCTTGGACCAGGGTTCGTGTTAGTTTTGGGGTAGGATTACTGTGAGTGATAGGCTAGGAGTTTCTCTCCCTGGCTATTGGGCTGTGGGTTTCCTAGGTAGTAGCAGCATGAGATTTCACCTTAGGCTTAGTCACCGTGCTGGATTCCAAGTACCGCCTTATGGGAACTTGGGAATCAGTTGGGGGGTTAGGGGTAGGGTTAGTGTTGTTGAGCGTGATCAACAAGGAATTCACCTATCAGGTAGATTGCATGCAAGCAGGAAGATGATGGCAGGGTCTTTCATGAAATTGGGATGTACTGTGTGTTTCCAAGGATTTGAGCATTGCACCCTAGATATAATGGGTAGTGACTGGCCAGCGAGTAGGATTAGAGGTCGATGATCGGATAGAATAGGTTCCCCACTTCATTCCCTGTGTCGTGTCATGTACGTTTATGGGGGAGGGCTCCTGTTCATTTGATGTTCAGTGTTGGGAATGATGTAGGAATTTAGGTCCCTCCTCCAGGGTCAGGCTTACGGATTTGGGTTTCGGATTCCAGTGAGTGATAGCCTGGGAATTTCTGAAGCTGGGTATTGGGGTGTGGGTTTCCCAGTTAGAATCAACGTGAGATTTCACCTTAGGCTTAGCCACAGTGGAGGATTTCAAGAACTGCCCTCAGGGAACTTAGGAGTCAGGTTGTGGGTTAGGGCTAGGTTTAGGACTTGTGAGCATGATACAGAAGGAATTCACACAACAGACCATCTGGGCATGAGAGGTAATGTGAGGGAAGTGACTCATTTGAAGGTAGGATGTACTATGGTTTTCCACAGACGGGAGCAATGATGCCTTGATAGAACAGGTAGGCACTGGACATCGAGTAGTGTTAGAGCTAGATTTAGGGGATGGAATGGTCTCCCCATTTGACTCCGTGTGTAGTGTAATGCGTTTTTGAGCATAAGGGTTCTTGTTCATTGTACCTTCAGTTGTGGGAATGATGTAGGATTATAAGACCCTCGTGGAAGGTCAGGAAGAGAGTTAGGGTTAGGCTGAGGATTCCACAGAAGGATAGCCTTGGAATTTCGCTACCTGGGTATTGGGCTGTGGGTTTCCTAGTTAGTCTCAGCAGGAGAAATCACCTGAGGCTTACCCACACGGGAGGACTTCAAGTGCCGCCCCACGGCAACCGAGGAATCAGGCTGTGGGCTAGGGTTAGGGTTAGGATTGGTGAGCATGAAACGAACGGAATTCACCTTTCAGGTAGTTTACATGTGCGAGGGAAGGTGAGGGCAGCAACTTTTTAGAAGGTGGGGTAGAATGTGTGTTTCCCCAGACCTACCCATGTTGGCGTAGATATAGTGGGTGTCGACTGGCCAGCGAGGAAGGTTAGCGCTCGATGTCGGGGACGGAATAGGCCAACCATTTTCCTCCCTGAGTAGTGTCCTGAGCACTGGACGGTGGGTGTTGGTGTTAGTTGGACGTCCAGGCTGAGGAATGACATAGGAGTAGAAGTCCCTGCTCTCGGGTCAGGGCTCCTGTTAGCTGGTTAGGGTTAGGGTTGGTGAACGTGATCCGGAAGGAAGTCGCCTACCGGGTAGTTTGCCTGTGCGAGGGAAGGTGAGAGCAGCGCCTTTCATGAAGCTGGGATGCACTGGGTATTTCCAAGAACCCGCGCGTAGCACCGCGGTGCTAGTGGGCAGTGCCGGGCCAGCGAGTAGGGTGGGAGCTCGATGATGGGGAC
>NW_022974835.1:0-10926 GCF_012274545.1 Fukomys damarensis | reverse complement strand
CAGAGCGTGTATACTTTTGAAGTCCTCATGGATCACAAACCAAGAAGAACTATATTCTAGCCCAGAGAAGAAAATGTAACACTTTTTATAGAACTGAAATCACATAGATGGAATAAATTAGAAATCAACAGCACAGATAGCAGGAATCTATCCTTAAACTCTTGGGAATAAACAAACATTTAGAGTTGAGTAAATATTTTAATGTCTGTTAATATTTGCTGATGTTGTGTTCAACAAAGTTTTAAAAACTATTGTTTATGACTAAAATACCATCTAGTTTTTAAAAAGTAGTGCATTTTTTCTCATGTATAAATTATTTGTTCATATTAATACATTAATTAGTAAATTAGGACTTGGAGGTACTATAGATTTACTTTGAAGACTTTAAAAGAAATACTAAAACATGTACATATGAAAATATAATAACATGATTTCAATAAAAATTATGTTTTATTTTGCCATGAACATGAAGCCTATCAGTGGGCCTTGAAAACTGATTCTCAATCTTATATCTAATTTTCTCTATAAACTTAAAATCTATATTTCAGTCATATAATTAGTTTAATGAGGATTTTTCCAAGAGGATCTCTAAATTTACTTTCAGCTTTCAGGGTTACAAAATAGGTTATTTTTCTTAGTGAATTAAAAATTTCATGCAAATTAGTCAGGAATCTTATTTTTTCATTCTTTCATTTATTCATTCAATATTCTTTTTTAGCATAGCAGATAGCAATGTATGAATCATTTGAAAATCAAGTGAAGAAAATAAGTAAAATATATTTGTCTTCTTTTGTGAAAAATTTGCCTTTGAAGTTTCCCTGTTTTCAATAGAAAATAGTCTTTCATCTTTATTTTTGTTGGTTTATCATAAAATTATCATTTCTGTCTAGGTTTCTTTTTAACCTTCATTTACAGTATTATTAAATATTTCTCAGTGTATTATAGTCAACATGGAAAAGGACCAAAAGATTTAACTGCTACATGACAGGATTTAATAAAAGTAGAAAAATCATGTGAAGCAATAATTTAAAAATCATGACTTAGTCATGCATTCATATCACCTTCTAAACATTTTCATGATTGACTCCAGAATGCGTGTTCTATTCAATTGAGCAAGCTAGTGAATGATTCAGTTGTAACTACAACTGCTCATTATTTAACAAATACTAATTGAATTTGCTTATTTTGGGCCACACACAGTTCTAATCAAGAAGAAAACTATCCCGTGGCCCCTTCTATTAAGAGTTTCACTGTATGATAGGAACTAACTTAAAATACATCTAAACATAATATACATCATTAAGTATTATTATTATTAGAGACAATAGAGTGATGTACTTACCTCGCTAAGCCTTAAGATCTTCACCTGAAAATGATGACATAAGGGTTTTTTTTTTTTTTTTTTTACCAGGTATCAAACTCTGAACCTTGTGCTTGTGAGGCAGGCGGGAGCACCACTGAGCTAAATCCCCCACATAATATAAGAATATTTTTTAAGATTAAATGAGTAATATTTACATGACTCAAAATAAATATTTAATGAAATCACTTGATTCTATTGTTATAAAAGTTATATTATTAATATATTAGAAGTTTGAAATCAAATGTCCTTAGGAACACAGAGGCAGTAACATTGCTTTATTAAATGTGTAGACATTATTTGATCATTATGTGGCAAAGTCTAAAGGAAATAGAGTGGATTGGGTACAACAGAATAGAGTTTAGAATCAAGTAATGTAGTGTTCAAATCTCACGTTTGCAATAAACTGTATACAACTTACTAAAGTCCTCAGCTTTCCCTCTATATAAATGGAGACAACTTGCAGTATTTAGGGAATATCTTCAAAGATAACATACATCAAAATTGCCTCTAAAACTGTTCAGTATATGAAGGATTATCTATAAAAGGCTAACAAATGTGATCATTATTAGTATTATGAAAGCAAGTACAGTTTGAATAAAATGAAAGTTCTAACCTAGGTAATTGTTTATTACTTACACGTACACTAAACCCTACATCAGCATAAGTCTCTTGATGGTTTTATTTGCATTTCAAAGTCTCCATTCTTATCCAATTTCAATAACATAGAGAATCTTAATATTGACCTTTCAAGAAATAAATGAAATGAACAGAAGAAAACTTCTACATCATTCCCTTATTGGCATAAATCTCTTCTTAGAAAAACACTTTATTAAATAGAGTTTTTCCTTTTCAAAGTCAGAAGTTATAAATTCTTATCACTCTTTGTGTTCAAATACTAAGATTGTAACATTGCTACAGCTCTGGGACCCCTGGCCCCATGGGTTATTGTAAAACTAGAAGGTGATGATGGACAGTTTAAGTTAATGAAGTTAGGCTTCCAGTCAGGATGGGGAGTCACTCCCTGTGGTGAGGCCATTAAAGAGCCAGGAATGAGACATGTCTGTAATTAGAGAAGCATTAAGAATTGGTGATCCAAGTGACCAGAGATCTTGGGGCTAATGGACTAGTCACATTGGCTGGATAACAACCCAGAGCTGTTTCCTCCATTAGTCAAAGTCAGAAGCAATGCAGTGCAGGGTGGACGAAACTACAGTTCTGCCCGGGAAACAGCACCTTTTGCAACTTAGCCCTTAGAAACAAAAGCAGTTAGTTTCTTGAATGTGAAGTACTCCAAAAAGCAACGTGCTGCAACTCAGGGAGTTCACCAGTGAAATCCACATCTTATATGGAGTACAACAGAACTCCATTTTCTTTGTAGGTCTCTGCCTGGCAGAGACTGAAACACTGTTGTGAGGTGATTGTATCAGAAAAGCCCTTAAGGCCTAAGGGAGTGCTTAGCTGCTCTGAGTGCACACCAGCTATCAGAATTTTTTATATTTGGTGATTGGTTCAGCTTGAGGTGAGAACACAAACACACTTTGCAAAGGGATACTGCAGTTTAAACAGCATTTTTCACTGGAAAGCAACTTATTTCCCTGCTTAGCCCTTTGAAATGAAAGCGGTGAGTTTCCTGAATGTGAACTACTCCACAGAGAAAGGTGCTGCAACTCTGTGATTTTACTAGTGAAGTCCACATCTTCTATGGAGTACAACTGTATTCTTTTTTGTTTTTAGGTCCGGCCTGGCAGAGATTGAAACACTGTTGTGAGGCATTTGTACCAGAAAAGCCCTTAAGGCCCAAGAGAGTGCCTAGCTCCTCTGAGTGCACACAAGCCTCCAGAGCTCTGTATACTTGGTGATAGGTTCAGGTTGTTGTTAGAATACAAACGCACTCAGCAGAGTGCTTCTGTGGTTTAAAGTGCAGTTTTCCCCGGGAAAAGCTTCTTTTGCCTCTTAGCCATTGAAAGCAAAAGAGGTCAGTTTCATGAATGTGAAGCACTCCACAGAGAAAGCTGCTGCAACTCTGTGAGTTTACCAGTGAAGTCCACACATTCTGTGGAGTACAACTGCATTCCTTTTTGTGTGTAGGTCTCTGCCTGGCAGAGATGGAAACACTGATGTGAGGCACTTGTACCAGAACATCCCTTAAGGCCTAAGAGAGCGCCTAGCAGCTCTGACTGCACACAAGCTTCCAGATATCTGTATACTTGGTGATAGGGTCAGGTTGACGTTAGAACACAAATGAACTTGGCAGAGGGTTTCTTCGGTTTCAACTGCAATTTTTCTCAGGAAATAGCTTCTTTCGCAGCTTAGGCGTTTAAAGTGAAAGTGGTCAGTTTCATGAATGTGAAACACTCCACGGAGAAAGGTGCGGCAACTCTGCGAGTTTACCAGTGAAGTCCACACCTTCTGTGGAGTACAATTGTATTCCTGTTGGTGTGTAGTTCTCTGCCTGGCAGAGATTGAAACACTTATGTGAGGTACTTGTAGCAGAAAACCCATTAAAGCCTAAGAGAGTGCCTAGCAACTTGGAGTGCACACAAGCCTCCAGAGCTCTCTATACTTGGTAATAGGGTCAGGTTGACGTTAGAATACAAATGCACTCTGCAGAGGGCCTCTGCGTTTTAAAGTGCAGTTTTCCCCAGCAAACAGCTTCTCTCCCAGCTTAGACGTTTAAAGCGAAATCGGTCAGTTTCATGAATGTGAAGTACTCCACAGAGAAAGGTGCTGCAACTCTGTGAGTTTACCAGTGAAGTCCACATCTTCTGTGGAGTACAACTGCATTCCTTTTTGTGTGTAGGTCTCTGCCTTTCAGAGATTGAAACACTGTTGTTAGGCACTTTCCCCAGAAAAGCCCTTAAGTCCTAGGAGAGTGCCTAGCAGCTCTGAGTGCACACAAGCCTCCAGAGTTCTGTATACTTGGTGATAGGATGAGGTTGACGGTAGAACACAAACGCACTCGGCAGAGGGCTTCTGCAGTTTAAAGTACAGTTTTACCAGGGAAACAGCTTCCTTCACCGCTTAGCCGTTTGAAGCAAAAGGGGTCAGTTTCATGCATGTGAAGCACTCCACAGAGAAAGGTGCTGCAACTCTGTGAGTTTACCAGTGAAGTCCACACCTTCTGTGGAGTACAACTGTATTCCTTCTTGTGTGCAGTTCTCTGCCTGGCAGAGATTGAAACACTGTTGTGAAGCACTTGTACCACAAAAGCCCTTAAGGACTAAGAGAGTGCCTAGCAGCTCTGAGGGCACACAAGCCTCCAGAGCTCTGTATACTTGGTGATAGGTTCAGGTTGATGTTAGAACACAAACGCACTCAGCAGAGGGTTTCTGGGGCTTAAAGTGCAGTTTTCCCTGGGAAACAGCTTCTATTGGCGCTTAGCTGTTTAAAGCGAATGCGGTCAATTTCATGAATGTGAAGCACTCCACAGAGAAAGGTGCTGCAACTCTGTGAGTTTACCAGTGAAGTCCACACCTTCTGTGGAGTACAACTGTATTCCTTTTTGTGTGTAGTTCTCTGCCTGGCAGAGATTGAAACACTGTTGTGAGGCACTTGTAGCAGAAAAGCCCTTAAGGCCTAAGAGAGTGCCTAGCAGCTCTGAGTGCACACAAGCTTCCAGATATCTGTATACTTGGTGATAGGTTCAGTTTGACGTTAGAACACAAATGAACTTGGCAGAGGGCTTCTTCGGTTTTAAGTGCAGTTTTTCCCAGGAAATACCTTCTTTCACCACTTAGCCTTTTAAAGTGAAAGTGGTCAGTTTCATGAATGTGAAACACTCCACAGAGAAAGGTGCTGCAACTCTGTGAGTTCACCAGTGAAGTCCACACCTTCTGTGGAGTACCACTGTATTCCTTTTTGTGTGTAGGTCTCTGCCTGGCAGAGATTGAAACACTGTTGTTAGGCACTTGTAGCAGAGCAGCTCTTAAGGCATAAGAGAGTGCCTATCAGCTCTGAGTGGACACAAGCTTCCAGAGCTCTGTATACTTGGTGATAGGATCATGGTGACGTTAGTACGCAAACGCACTCAGCAGAGAGCTTCTGAGTTTTAAAGTGCCGTTTTCCCGGGAAACAGCTTCTTTCACCGCTTAGCCATTTAAAGCGAAAGTGGTCAGTTTCTTGAATATGAAGCACTCCACAGAAAAAGGTGCTGCAATTCTGTGAGTTTACCACTGAAGACCACACATTCTGTGGACTACAACTGTATTAATTTGTGTGTGTAGTTCTCTGCCTGGCAGAGATTGAAATACTATAGTGAGACACTTGTACCAGAAAAGCCCTTAAGGCCTATGAGAGTGCGTAGCAGCTCTGAGTGCACACAAGCCTGCAGAGCTCTGTATATGTGGTGATAGGTTTAGGTTGACATTAGAACACAAATGCACTCAGGAGAGGGCTTCTGCAGTTTAAAGTGCAGTTTTCCCCGGAAAACAGCTTCTTTCGCCGCTTAGCCGTTTATAGCTAATGCGGTCAGTTTCATGAATGTGAAGCACTCCACAGAGAAAAGTGCTGCAACTCTGTTTACCAGTGATGTCCACACCTTCTGTGAAGTACAGCTGTATTTCTTTTTGTGTGTAGGTCTCTGCCTGGCAGAGGTGGAAACACTGTTGTGAGGCACTTGTAGCAGAAAAGCCCTTAAGTCCTCAGAGAGTGCCTAGCAGCTCTGAGTGCACACAAGCTTCCAGATATCTCTATACTTGGTGATAGGGTCAGGTTGACGTTAGAACACAAATGAACTTGGCAGAGGGCTTCTTCAGTTTTAAGTGCAGTTTTTACCAGGAAATAGCTTCTTTCGCCGCTAAGCCATTTAAAGTGAAAGTGGTCAGTTTCATGAATGTGAAACACACCACAGAGAAAGGTGCTGCGACTCTGTGAGTTTACCAGTGAAGTCCACACTTTCTGTGGAGGACAACTGTATTGCTTTTTGTGTGTAGTTCTCTGCCTGGCAGAGTTTGAAACACTTATGTGAGGTACTTGTGGGAGAAAAGCCATTAAAGCCTAAGAGAGTGCCGAGCAGCTCTGAGTGCACACCAGCCTCCAGAGCTCTCTATACTTGGTAATAGGGTCAGGTTGACATTAGAATACAAATGCACTAGGCAGAGGGCCTCTGCGGTTTAAAGTGCAGTTTTCCCCAGCAAACAGCTTCTCTCGCCGATCAGCCGTTTAAAGCGAAATCGGTCAGTTTCATGAATGTGAAGTGCTCCACAGAGAAAGGTGCTGCAACTCTGTGAGTTTACCAGTGAAGTCCACACCTTCTGTGGAGTACCACTGTATTCCTTTTTGTGTGTAGGTCTCTGCCTGGCAGAGATTGAAACACTGTTGTTAGGCACTTGCAGCAGAAAAGCCCTTAAGTCCTAAGAGAGTGCCTCGCGGCTATGAGTGGACACAAGCTTCCAGAGCTCTGTATATTTGGTGATAGGTTCACGGTGACGTTAGTATGCAAACGCACTGGGCAGAGAGCTTCTGCGGTTTAAAGTGCAGTTTTCCCTGGGAAACACCTTCTTTCACCGCTTAGCCATTTAAAGCGAAAGTGGTCAGTTTCTTGAATATGAAGCACTCCACAGAAAAAGGTGCTGCAACTGTGTGAGATTACCACAGAAGACCACACATTCTGTGGAGTACAACTGTATTCCTTTTTGTGTGTAATTCTCTGCCTGGAAGAGATTGAAACACTGTACTGAGGCACTTGTAGCAGAAAAGCCCTTAAGGCCTAAGAGATTGCCTAGCAGGTCTGAGTGCACACAAGCCTCCAGAGCTCTGTATACTTGGTGATAGATTCAGGGTGACGTTAGAACACAAATGCAGTCAGCAGAGGACTTCAGCGGTTTAAAGTGCAGTTTTCCCGGGAAAAGCTTCTTTTGCCCCTTAGCCATTTAAAGCGAAAGCGGTCAATTTCATGAATGTGAAGTACTCCACAGAGAAAGGTGCTGCAACTCTGTGAGTTTACCAGTGAAGTCCACACCTTCTGTGCAGTAGAACTGTATTTCTTTGTGTGTAGTTCTCTGCCTGGCAGAGATTGATACATTGTTGTGAGCCACTTATATCACAAAAGCCCTTAAGGCCTAAGAGAGTGCCTAGCATCTCTGAATTCACACAAGCCTGCAGAACTCTGTATACTTGGTGATAGGTTCAGTATGATGTTAGAACACAAACGAACTAGGCAGAGGGCTTCTGCTGTTTAAACTGCAGTTTTCCCCAGGAAAGAGCTTCTGTTGTCGCTTAGCCGTTTAAAGTGAAAGCAGGCAGTTTCATGAATGTGAAGTACTCCACAGAGAAAGGTGCTGCAACTCTTGAGTTTACAAGTGAGTTCCACATTTGTGTGGAGTACAACTGTATTCCTTCTCGTGTATAGGTCTCTGCCTGGCAGAGATTGAAACACTGTTGTGAGGCGCTTGTACCACCAAATCCGTTAAGGACTATGGGAGTGCCTACCAGCTCTGAGTGCACACACGCCTCCAGAACTCTGTATACTTGGTAATAGGTAAAGTTTGACTTTAGAACACAAACGTACTCAGCAGCAGGCTTCTGGGGTTTAAACTGCAGTATTCCCTGGGAAAGAGCTTTTTTCGCCGCTTAGTCGTTTAAAGCGAAAGCAATCAGTTTCATAAATGTGAAGTATTTCACAGAGAAAAGTGCTGAAACTCTGTAAGTTTACCAGTGACATCCACATCTTATGTGGAGTACAACTGTATTCCTTTTCATGTGTAGATCTCTGTCTGGCCGAGATTGAAACACTGTTGTGAGGCACTTGTACCACAAAATCCCTTAAGGCCTAGGAGAGTGCCCTGCAGCTCTGAGTGCACACAAGCCTCCAGAACTCTGTATACTTGGTGATAGATTCAGTTTGACATTAGAACACAAACACACTCGGCAGAGGGCTTCTGCGGTTTAATATGCAGTTTTCCCCGGGAATCAGCTTCTTTTGCCTCTTAGCCATTTAAAGCGAAAATGGTCAGTTTCATGAATGTGAAGTACTCCACAGCAAGGTCCTCCCGGGAATCAGCTTCTTTTGCCTCTTAGCCATTTAAAGCGAAAATGGTCAGTTTCATGAATGTGAAGTACTCCACAGAGAAAGGTCCTGCAACTCTGTGAGTTTACCAGTGAAGTCCACACCTTCTGTGGAGTACAACTGTATTCCTTTTTGTGTGTAGGTCTCTGCCTGGCAGAGATTGAAACACTGTTGTGAGGCACTTTTAGCAGAGAAGCCCTTAAGGCCTAAGAGAGTGCGTAGCAGTTCTGAGTGCACACAAGCCTGCACAACTCTGTATACTTGGTGATAGGTTCAGTTTCAGGTTAAAACACAAATGCACTTTGCAGAGTGCTTCTGTGTTTCAAACTGCAGTTTTCCCCTGGAAACACCTTCTTTTACTGCTTAGTCCTTTGAAATCTTTCTAATTTCCTCTGTTCTAGCTTTGGATTTCTCTTGCTTTTGTTTTTCTAGGAGTCTAACATTCATCTTTAGGTTGTTTACTTGAGCTCTCTCTGTTTTCCTATTGTGGGCATTCAGAGCTATGAATTTTCCCATAGAACTGCTTTCATTGTGTCCCATAGATTCCTGTATGTTGTATTGGCATTTTCATTTATTTGTATAAGCTGTCTAATTTCTTCTGTAGTCCACTAATTGGTCAGGAGAATGTTGTTCAGTTTCCATGTGCTTGTGAATTTCCTACAGTTTCTTTTGGTATTGATCTCCAGCTTGTTTGCACTCTGATCTCATAATATACAGGGGATAACTTCAATTCTTTTGCATTTATTCAGACCTGTTTTGTGGACCAATATGTGGTCTATCTTGGAGAATGATCCATGCGCAGTTGAACAAAATGTATAGTCTGATTTTGTGGGGTGGAATATTCTATAGACATCTGTTAAGTCCATGTGTTCCAAATCTTGGTTCTGTTCTATTATTTCATTGTTGATTTTCTGCCTAGATGATCTGTCAATTTGTGATAGTGGGATATTTAAATCCCCCACCGCAATTGTATTAGAGCTCACATTCTTTTATTCTGTTGTGTATACTTTCAATGGAGTGTTTAATCTCCTGGATATCTATTTGAATCTGTTTTGTGGATTCTATTCCTTTCCTATGTTGAGCATTTATTGTTTCTATTTCTTTCTTATGCTGGGCTTTCATGGCTTCTGTCATGGTCCTGAGCTCATCTATTTTTTCCCAGTTTCTGTTCTAGAATCTGATTTTTGTCCTTGACTTTGTTAATACAGTGTATTTCATTTATTGATTTACATATGTTGAACCATCCTTGCATCCCTGGAATAAATTCTACTTGGTCAGGATGTATGATCTTCTGGATAATCCTTTGCATTCTCTTTGCTAGTATCTTATTAAGGATTTTTGCATCTATATTCATTAAGGAGATTGGCCTGTAGTTCTCTTTTTTTGTTGTGTCTTTCTCTGGTTTGGGAATCAAGGTGATACTTTGAATCATCATCAAGTCTCGAATCATGACTTATTTTGCTCACCATCTCTATGGTTATCTGGGAAATTATTTCTGTTTTGAATTTTTCCAGAACCTGATTGATCTGCTTTGTTACTTCCTGTGCTTTGAGTTCAAGGTGTCCTTGTGGTTTACTATCAGCTGTTCCATCCTCCTTTGCCCTACTGTTTGCCATTGGTGAACTGGAAGTCTGTCTTTGTATCTTGCTTAAGTGTTTTCTCATTTTTATTTTTGTTGTTGGGCTGTCCTTCATTTAATCTCTGATTTATTACCCAAATCTTTCTGATATAGTTGTGGCCTAGCTTCTGGGTTACTAATAACGCATAGACATTCTCATCTTCATAACATCAGAGAAAACAGCATATCAAATCAATCACAATCCTGTATCCCAACTGATACAATCAGCAACACGATATGATCAGGCACAACTTGGAAACTGACCACCTGTTGTAGTCACTAGTCTATCAGCCTTAGAGTATGTGAATTAAACTGAAATCAAGAAGCAGTCCAAAACTTGTCTGCAGTGAACAAACTTTTCAATATAGTATGTTTACCATTTAGGATGGCGTACTCAGACAGAGCTAGCACTCAAGGCCCCTGATCTCAGCTAGCTGATGGCAGAACCCCACGATGCAGACAAACCTTGGGCTGCAAGTCCCAGATTGAGTACCCCAACCTCCTGAAAGGTTGAACTCCACACAGTTCTACTGCAGGTTTCCCACATCCTTTATTTAAAGATGTTCAAAGTTGGAAACTCAGAAAAATACCTTTTATGACCACCTTTGCCTCTGCAGAGTGGGTCCAAAGACTGGCACAATCAGGAGGTCTGAGAGTGCGGGGGGGGTGTTCAGGGTCACCTGCACAGCTACCTTCCTGGTGCTGGAACGATGGCTGTGGTCTGGCAGGGGAGGACAGGGCTACTGGCCCAAATCTGGGTCTAAGCAGGCCCTCCTGGTGCTGGAGAAATGATGGTGGCTCATCAGGGGAGGGTGGGACTACACCGCCCAAGGTCTAGGCCCAAGCAGGTCCTCCTGGCACTGGAGTGATGAGTAGCCCAGCAGGGGAGGGCAGGGATACCCGGCCGAAGGTCTGGCCCCAAGACCAAGGCCCTCCTGG
>NW_022974834.1:3774-16662 GCF_012274545.1 Fukomys damarensis | reverse complement strand
CCAGGGTCAGCGTTAGGGTAAGAGTTAGCATGAGGATTCTAATGAGTGACAGACTAGCAATTTCGCTACCTGATTATTGGGATGTGAGTTTAGTAGTTAGTATCAGCATGAGATTTCCACTTAAACTTAGCTACATTGAAAGATTTCAAGTACCGCCCTAGGGCAACTTAGGAATCAGGTTTTGGGTTAGGGTTAGGGTTAGGATTGGTGAGCATGGTATGGAAGGAATTCACGTACCAGACAATTTGGATGTGAGAGGTATGGTGTGGGCAGTGACTTTTTTGAAGGTAGGATGTACTGTGGTTTTCCACGGACCTGAACACTGCACCCTAGATATAATGGGTAGTGACTGGCCATAAACTAGTGGTAGAGCTAGACTTAGGGTACAGAAAAGGTACCGGTTTCACAACTTGTGCAGTGTAGTGTGTGTTTGAGGGTGAGTGTTCTTATTTTGACGTTCAGTGTTAGGAATGATGTGGAATATAAGTCCCTCCACCAACATCAGGGTTAGGGTTAGGTTTAGGATGAGGATTCCACTGAGTGATAGCCTTGGAATTTCTCTACCTGGATTTTGGGGTGTGGGTTTCCTAGTTAGTATCAGCATGAGATTTCGCATTAGGCTTAGCTCCAGTGCTGGATTCCAAGTACTGCCCTATGAGAACTGCAGAATCAGGTTGTGGTTTTGGGTTAGGGTAAGCATTGGTGAGTATGATAAGGAAGGAACTCCTTTTCTAGATAGTTTGCATGTGAATGGGAAGGTGAGGGTAGTGCCTCTTATGAAGGTGGGATGTACTGTGTGTTTCAAAGGACCTGAACATTGCACCGTAGTTATAATGGTTAGTGAGTGGCCAATGAGTAGGGTTACAGCTACATTTGGGGGATGGTACAGGCTCGCCATTTCACTCCCTCTGTAGGGCAGTGTATGTTTCAGAGGGGGTTTTCTGTTAATTTGACCTTCAGTGTTAGGAATGATGTAGGAATATAAGTCCCTCCTCCGGAGTCAGGTTTAGGTTTAGGGTTAGTATTAGGATGCCAGTAAGGAAGAGCCTTGGGATTTCTCTCCCTGGGTATTGGGGTGTGGGTTGCTTAGTTAGTATCAGCATGAGATTTCACCTTAGGTTTATGCACAATGGAAGATTTCAAGTATGGCCCAATGGAAAGCTAGGAATCAGCTTGTGGGTTAGGGTTATGGTTAGCAGTAGTGAGCATGATAGGGAAGGAATTCACATACCAGACAATTTGGCTATGAGAGGTAAGGTGAGGGCAGTAAATTTTTTGAAGGTAGGATGTAGGTGATTTTTCGAAGGTAGGATGAAGGTGATTTTCCACGGAACTGAAGATTGGCACCTTGATAGAATACGGAGTGATTGGCCATTGAGTAGTGTTAGAGCTGGATTTAGGGGATGGAATGGTCTCCCCATTTGACTCCCTGTGTAATGTACTGTGTGTTTGAGGGTAAGGGTTTAAATTCATTTGACCTTCCGTTTTAGGAATGATGTAGGAATATAAGTCCCACCTCAAGGGTCAGGGTTAGGGTTAGGTTTAGGGTGAGGAATCCGGCGAATGACAGCCTTGGAATTTGTTTATCTGGATTTGGGACTGTGGGTTTCCTAGTTAGTATCAGCATGAGATTTCACCTTAGGCTTAGCTACAGGGATGGCTTTCAAGTACTGTCCTAGGGGAACTTAGGAATCTGGTTGTGGGTTAGGGTTAGGGTTAGGATTGGTGAGCATGATGCAGAGGGAATTCACGTTCCAGATAATTTCTATGTGTGAGGGAACCCTGAGGGCAGTCACTTTCTTGAAGGTGGGGTATATGTGTGTTTCCAAAGACCTGAACATTGAGGCCTAGATATAATGGCTGGTGACGGGCTAGTGAGGAGGATTAGAGCTAGATTTAGGGGCTGGAATAGGCTCCCCATTTTCCTTCCTGAGTAGTGTAGTGTGTGGTTGGGGGTGATTGTTGGTGTTAATTTCACGTTCAGTGTTACTAATGATGTAGGAATATAAGTACCTCCTCTCGGGTCGGGGTATATATTAGTGTTAGAGGTAGGAATCCAGTTAGTGATAGGCTGGGAGTTTCTTTCCCTGGGTATTGGGCTGTGGGGTTCTTACTTAGTAGTGGCATGAGATTTTGCCTTAGGCTTAGCCACAGTGCTAGATTTCAAGTACCGCCTTATTGGAAATTTGTAATCAGGTTGTGGGTTAGGGTTACGGTTACGGTTGGTGAGCCTGATCCAGAAGGAATTCACAAACCAGAAAGTTTGTATGTGAGGGCAAATGTAAAGGAAGTGTCTTTCCTGAAGTTGGATATACTCTGTGTTTCCATGGACCAGAATATTGCACCCTATATATAATGGTAGTGCCTGGCAAGCTAGTAGGGTGAGACCTAGATGAAGGGGAAGGAACAGGTTCCCCATTTTACTCCCTGTGTAGTGTCATGTACGTTTGAGGGGGACGCTCCTGTTCATTAGATTTGCAGTGTTAGGAATGATGAAGGAATATAAGTCCCTCCTCCGGGGTCTGGCTTAAGGTTAGAGTAAGGATTGGATTCCAGTGAGGAATAGCCTTGGAATTTCTTTCCCTGGGTATTAGGGTGTGGGTTTCCTAGTTAGAATCAGCATGAGATTTCACCTTAGGTTTAGCCACAGTGGAGGATTTCGAGTACGGTCCTATGGGAACCTAGGAATCAGGTTGTGTTTTAGGTTTACGGATAGGACTGGGGCAAATGATATGGAAGGAATTCACATACCAGACAGTTTGGCTGTGAGAGGTAAAGCGAGGGCAGTGACTGTTTTGAAGGTAGGATGTACTGTGGTTTTCCACAGAACTGAACATTTCTGCCTTAATAGAATAGGTAGTGATTGGCCATCGAGTAGTGTTAGACCTGGATTTAGGGGATGGAATTGTTTCCACATTTGTCTCCCTGTGTAGTGTACACTGTGTTTGAGGATAAGGGCTCATGTTCATTTGAACTTCAGTTTTAGGAAGCACGTAAGAATGTAAGTCCCTCCTGAAGAGTCAGGAAAAGGGTTAGGGTTAGGGGGAGGATTCCGGCGAAGGATAGCCTTGGAATTTGTCTACCTGGTTATCGGGGTGTGGCTTTGCTAGTATCAGCATGAGATTTCCACTTAGGCTTAGCCACAGTGAAGGATTTGAAGTACCACCTTATGGGAACCTAGGAATCAGGTTGTGAGTTAGGGTTAGGGTTAGGATTGGTGAGTATGATATGGAGGGAATTCACATTCTAGATTATTCACCTGTGAGAGTGAAGTTACGTGCAGTGCTGTTTTTGAAGTTGGGATATAATGTGTGTTTCCAAGACTTGGACATTGAGGCCTAGATATTATGGGAAGTGACTGGCCAGGGGGAGGGTTAGAGCTAGATTTAGGGAACAGAATAGGCTGCCCATTTTCCTCCCTGTGTAGTGTATTGTGTGTTTGGAGGTGAGTGTTGGTGTTGATTTGAAGTTCAGTGTTAGGAATGATGTAGGAATTTAAGTCCCTCCTGGAGGGTCAGGGTTAGTATTAGCTTTAGGGGTAGGATTTTGGTGAGTGATATTTTGATAGTTTATCAACCTCGGTATTGTGTTGTGGCTTTCCTACTTAATAGCATCATTAAATTTGTCCTTAGGCTTAGCCACAGTGCAGGATTTCAAGTAATGCCTTAGGGGAACTTAGGAATCAGGTTGTGTTTTAGGGTTAGGGGTAGGACTGGAGAGCGGGATTCAGAAGGAATTCACTTACCAGATCGTTGGGCTGTGAGAGGGAAGGTGAGGGTAGTGCCTTTCTTAAGTTTGGGTTGTAGTGTGTGTTTCTAAGAACCTGAACATTGCACCCTAGAAATAATGGTTAGTGACTAAGCAGCGACTATGGCTAGAGCTAGCTGAAGGTCCGGAACAGGCTGCCCATTTCACTTCCTGTATAGTGTAGTATACAGTTGAGGGGGAGAGCTCCTGTTCTTTTGAGATTAAGTTTTAGGTAGGATGTAGGAATATAAGACTCTCCTGCATGGTCAGGTGTTGGGTTAGGATAAGAATTAGGATTCCAGGAATTTCTCTACCTGGGTATCGGGTTGTGGGTTTCTTAGTTAGTATGAGCCTGAGATTTCATCTTAGGCTTAGGCAGAGTGGAGGATTTCTAGTACCGTCCTATGGGAACTTGGAAATGAGGTTGTGGGTTATGGTAACGGTTAGGACTCATTAGCCTGATACGGAAGGAATTCACATATCAGACAACTAGGATGTGAGAGGTCAGGTGAGGGCAGTGCCTTTTTGAAAGTAGGATGTACTGTGGTTTTCCGCAGACCTGAACATTGCCTCCTTGATAGAATTGGTAGTGATTGGCCATCAAGTAGTGGTAGAGCTACATTTAGAGGATGGTAGAGGCTCCACATTTTCCTCCCTGTGCAAAGTAGTGTGTGATTTAGTGTAAAGATTGGTGTTCAGTTGACCTTCAGTGTTAGGAATGATGCAGGTATATAAGTCCCTCCTCAATGGTGCGGGATAGTCGGGTAAGTGCTAGAATTCCGGAGATGGATAGCCGTGAAATTTCTCTACCAGGGTAAAGAGCTTTGGTTTTCCAAGTTAGTATCAGAATAAGAATTCACCTGGCTTGGCCACTTGTAAAGATTGGTGTTCAGTTGACCTTCAGTGTTAGGAATGATGCAGGTATATAAGTCCCTCCTTAATGGTGCGGGATAGCCGGGTAAGTGCTAGAATTCCGGAGATGGATAGCTGTGAAATTTCTCTACCAGGGTAAAGAGCTTTGGTTTTCCAAGTTAGTATCAGAATAAGAATTCACCTTAGGCTTGGCCACAGTGAAGGATTGAAGTACTGCCCTGTGGGAACATAGGAATCAGGTTGCACGTTAGGGTTAGGATTAGGATTCGTGAGCATGACACGGAAGGAATTCACCTATCAGGTAGTTCACATGTTGAGGGAAGGTGAGGGCAGCGCCTATTTTGAAGGTGGGGTAGAAAGTGTGTTTCCCGGGACCTGAACATTGAGGCCTAGATATAATTGGTAGTGCCTGGCCAGCTACGAGGGTTAGAGCTTGATTTAGGGGATGGAATAGGACCGCATGTTCCTCGCTGAGTAGTGCCATGAGGGTTGGATGGTGAGTGTTGGTGTTAATTGGACGTTCAGTGTGAGGAATGATGTAGGAATATAACTCCCTCTTCTCGGGTCAGGGTTCCTGTTAGTGTTGGGGATAGGATTCCGGTGAGTGATAGGCTCGCAGTTTCTCTCCTTGCTATTGCGGTGTGGGATTAATAGTTAGTAGCAGCATGAGATTTCACCTAAAGTTTAGCCACAGTGACGGATTTCAAGGAGCGACTTCTGGGAATTTAGGAATCAGGTGGTGGCTTAGGGTTAGGGTTAGGGTTGGTGAGCGTGATCCAGAAGGAATTCGCCTGCCGGGTACGTTACGTGCGAGCGGGAAGGTGAGGGCAGTGTCTTTCATGAAGTTGGGATGAACTGTGTATTTCCAACGATCTGAACATGGCACCGTAGTTATAATAGGTAGTGCCTGGCCAGCAAGTAGGGTTAGAGCTCGATGAAGGGGACAGGACAGGCTCCCCATTCCACTCCCTGTGTCGTGTCGTCTACACTGAAGGGGGCTGGGGGCTCCTGTTCATCGGATCTTCTGTGTTCAGAATGACGTAGGAAGCTAAGTCCCTCCTTCGGGGTCAGGCTGAGGGTTAGGCTTAGGAATGGCATTCCAGTGAGTGGTAGCCTCTGAATTTATGTACCTGGGAACTGGGGTGTGGCTTTCCTAGTTAGTATCAGCATGAGATTTCACCTTAGGCTCAGCCAGAGTGGAGGAATTCGAGGAAGGCCCCCTGGGAAGATAGGAATCAGGTTGTGGGTTAGGGTTATGGTTAGGACAGGTGAGCATGACATGGAAGGAAATCACACAGCAGACATTTTGGGCGTGAGAGGTAAAACGAAGGCAGTGACTTTTGTGAACCTAGGATGTACTGTGGTTGTCCCTTATACCTGAGCATTGACGCCATGATAGAATAGGTAGTGATTGGCCATCGCATAGTGTTAGAACTACATTTAGGGGATGGAATGGATTCCCTATTTGACTACCTGTGTAGTGTAGAGTGGGACCAAGGGCAAGGCTTCGTCTTCATTGGACCCTGAGTTTTAGGAATGATGTAGGAATGAAAGTCCCTCATGGAGGGTCAGGGATACGGTTACGGTTAGGCTGAGGATTCCGGAGAAGGATAGCTTTGGAATTTTGCTACTTGGGTATCAGGCATTGGGTTTTCTAGTTATTGTCAGCATGAGATGTCACCTGAGGCCTACCCACAGGAGAGGATTTCAAGTGCCGCCCTCCGGCAACCTAGAATTCAGGTTGGGGGTTAGGGTTAGGGTTAGGATTGGTGAGCATGACACGGAAGGAACTCACCTTCCAGGTAGGTTGCATGTGCGAGGGAAGGTGAGGGCACCAATTTTTTGAAGGTGGGATGGAATGTGTGTTTCCCGGAAACTATCATTGGTGGCCTGGATATCATGGGTAGCGATTGGCCAGCGAGGACGGTTACCCCGCGACTTAGGGGACAGAATAGGACCCCAAATTTCCTCCGTGAGTAGTGCCATGAGTGTTGGACCGTGTGTGTTGGTGTTAATTGCACGTACAATGAGAGGAAGGATGTAGGAGTATAAGTCCCTCCTATCGTGTCAGGGTTCATGGTAGTGTTGGGGATAGGATTCCAGTGAGTGATAGGCTGGCAGTTTCTCTCCCTGGCTATTGGGGTGTGGATTTCCTAGTTAGCAGCCACATGAGATTTCGTCTTAGGCTTAGCCACAGTGCTGGATTTCAAGGACCGCCTCCTGGGGACTTAGGAATCAGGTGGTGGCTTAGCGTTAGGGTTAGGCATGGTGAGCATGATCCAGAAGGAATTCGCATAGCGGGTAGTTTGCGTGTCAGCGAGAAGGTGAGGCAGTGTCTTTCATGAAGTTAGGATGAACTGTGTATTTCCAAGGATCCAGACATGGCACCGTAGTTATAATAGGTAGTGCCTGGCCAGCAAGTAGGGTAAAAGCTCGATGAAGGGGAGAGGACAAGCTCCCCATTCCACTCCCTGTGTCGCATCGTCTACATTGAAGGGGGCAGGAGGATCCTGTTCATTGGACGTTCCGTGTTCGGAATGACTTAGGAAGGTAAGTCCCTCCCCCCGGGGTCAGGCTGAGGGTGAGGGTTAGGAGGAGGATTCCGGTGAGTAACAGTCTCGCAATTTCTGCACCTGGGTATTGGTGTGCGGATTTCCTAGTTAGTATCAGCATGAGATTTCACCTTAGGCTCAGCCAGAGTGGAGGATGTCGAGGACTGCCCTCCGGGAAGGTAGGAATCAGGGGGTGGGTTAGGGTTAGGGTTAGTACAGGTGAGCACGACACGGAAGGAATTCACACAGCAGAAAATTTGGGCGTGAGAGGTAAGGTGAGGGCAGCGACTTTGGTGAAGCTAGGATGTGCCGTGGATTTCCCTCCATCGGAGCCTTGCCGACTTGACAGAATCGGGGGTGATGGGCCATCGCCTACCGTTAGAGCTACATTTAGGGGCTGGAACGGATTCCCCGTTGGGCGCCCCGTGTAGTGTAGTGTGTGACGGAGGGTAAGGTTTCGGGTTCATTGGACCCTGAGCTTTAGGAATGATGTAGGAATGTAAGTCCCTCCTCGAGGCTCAGGGATAGGGTTAGGGTGAGGCGAAGGATTCCGGAGAATGATGGCTTTGGGATTTCGCTACCTGGGTATCGGGCTGTGGGTTTCCTAGTTAGTGTCAGCATGAGATGGCACCTGAGGCTTAAGCACAGGGGAGGATTTCAAGTGCCGCCCCACGGCAACCGAGGAATCAGGCTGTGGGCTAGGGTTAGGGTTAGGATTGGTGAGCATGACCCGGACGGAATTCACCTTCCAGGTAGATTGCCTGTTCGAGGGAAGGTGAGGGCAGCGCCTTTCTTGAAAGTTGGGTCGAATGTGTGTTTCCCGGGACCTGCCCGTGGAGGCCACGCTATAATGGGCAGCGACAGGCCAGCGAGGAGAGTTAGCGCTCGATTTCGGGGATGGATTAGCCTCGCACTTTTCCTCCCTGAGTAGTGTCCTGAGGCCTGGACGGTGGGTGTCGGTGTTACGTGGACGTCCAGGGTGAGGAATGACGTCGGAGTAGAAGTCCCACCTCTCGGGTCAGAGTTCCTGTTAGCACTGGGGATGGGATTCTGGTGAGTGATAGGCTAGCAGTTGCTCTCCCTGGCTATTGGCGTGTGGCTTCCCTAATTAGTAGCTGCATGAGATTGCGCATTAGGCTCAGCCACAGGGCTGGATTTCAAGGACCGCCTCCTGGGAGTTTAGGAATCAGGTGGTGGCTGAGGGTTAGGGTTAGGGTTGGTGAGCGTGATCCGGAAGGTATTCGCCTACCGGGTAGTCTGCGTGTCAGCGGGAAGGTGAGGGCAGTGTCTTTCACGAAGGTGGGATGCACTGGGCATTCCCAAGGACCTGCACATCGCACCGCTGTTCTAGTGGGTAGTGCTGGGCCAGCGAGTAGGGTGAGAGCTCAATGATGGGGAGGGGACAGGCTCCCCATTCCACTCCCCGTGTCGCGTCGTCCATCTTTCAGGGGGCGTGGGGCCCCTGTTCATGTGACCTTCAGTGTTCGGAATGACGTAGGAAGGTAAGTCCCTCCCCCTGGGGTCAGGCTGAAGGTGAGGGTTAGGATGAGGATTCCGGTGAGTGACAGCCTCGCAGTTTCTGCACCTGGGTATCGGCGTGCGGCTTTCCTAGTGAGTATCAGCATGAGATTTCACCTTAGGCTCAGCCCCAGTGGAGGAGGTCGAGGACCGCCCTCGGGGAAGGTAGGAATCAGGTGGTGGGTTAGGGTTAGGGTTAGGACATGGGAGCACGACAAGGAAGGAATTCACACAGGAGACAATTTGGGCGTGAGCGATAAGGTGAGGGCGGTGAGTTTTGTGAAGCTCGGATGTGCCGTGGTTTCCCCTCGGACCGCGGCCTTGACGCCTTGACTGAATCGGGAGGGAGGGGCCATCACCTAGCGTTAGAGCCACATTTAGGGGCTGGATCGGATGCCCCGTTGGACTCCTCGTGTAATGTAGTGTGTGACGAAGGGTGAGGCTTCGTGTTCATTGGACCCTGAGTTTTAGCAATGATGTAGGAATGTAAGTCCCTCCTGGAGGCTCAGGGATAGGGTTAGGGTGAGGCGGGGGATTCCGGAGAAGGATAGCTTTGGGACTTCGCTGCCTGGGTGTCGGGCTGTGGGTTTCATAGTTAGTGTCAGCATGAGATGGCACCTGAGGTTTAAGCACAAGGGAGGATTTCAAGTGCGGCCCCACGGCAACGAAGGTATCAGGCTGTGGGGTAGGGTTAGGGTTAGGATTGGTGAGCATGACACGGACGGAATTCACTTTCCAGGTAGTTTGCATGTGCGAGGGAAGGTGAGGGCAGTGACTTTTTTGAAGGTGGGGTAGAATGTGTGTTTCCCGGGAACTGCCCATGGTGGCCTCGATATAATGGGTAATGACTGGCCAGTGAGGAGGGTTAGCGCTTGATTTAGGGAACGGAACAGGCCCCCCATTTTCCTCCCTGTGTAGTGTCACGAGTGTTAGATGGTGAGTGTTGGTGTGAATTGGACGTTCAGTGTGAGGAATGATGTAGGAGTATAAGTCCCTCGTCTCGGGGTCACAGTTCTTGTTCGTGTTGGGGATAGGATTCTGGTGAGTGATAGGCTGGCAGTTTCTCTCCCTGGCTATTGGGGTCTGGGTTTCCTAGTTAGTAGCAGCATGAGATTTGGCTTTAGGCGTAGCCACTGTGCAGGATGGCAAGGACCACCTTCTGGGAAATTAGGAATCAGGTGGTGGCTTAGGGTTAGGTTCAGGGTTGGTGAGCGTGATCCAGAAGGAATTCACCTACTGGGTAGTTTGCATGGCAGCGGGAAGGTGAGCGCAATGTCTTTCATGAAGGTGGGAGGAGCTGTGCATTTCCAAGGACCTGAACATTGCACCCTAGATATAATGGGTAGTGCCTGGCCCTCGAGTAGGGTTAGAGCTAGATCACGGGGACTGGACGGGCTCCCTGATCCACTCTCTGTGTCCTGCCATATACATTGAAGGGGCGCTGGGCTCCTGTTCATTTGACCTTCAGTGTTCGGAATGATGTAGGAAGGTAAGTCCCTCCTCTGGGGTCAGGCTGAGGGTTAGGGTTAGGAGGAGGTTTCCAGTGAGTGATAGCCTCGGAGTTTCTTTACCTGGGTATTGGAGTATGGGTTTACTAGTTAGTATCAGCATGAGATTTCACCTTAGGCTCAGCCACAGTGGAGGATTTGGAGGATCGACCTCTGGGAAGGTAGGAATCGGGTTGTGGGTTGGGGTTACGGTTCGGACAGGTGAGCATGACACGCACGGAATTCACTCAGCAGACAATTGGGGCATGAGAGGAAAGGTGAGGGCAGTGACATTTGTGAAGCTCAGATGTACTGTGGTTTTCCCTCGGAACTGAGCATTAACGACATCATAGAATAGGTAGAGATTCCCCATTGAGCAGTGTTAGAGCTACATTGAGGCGATGGAATGGATTCCACATTTGACTCCTTGCATAGTGTAGTGTGTGACAGAGGGTAAGGCTTCGTGTTCACTGGACCCTGAGTTTTAGGAATGATGTAGGAATGTAAGTCCCTCCTCGAGGGTCAGGGATAGGCTGAGGATTCCCGAGAAGGATAGCCTTTGAATTTCGCTAGCTGGGTATCGGGATGTGGGTGTCCTAGTTAGTGTCAGCATGAGATGTCACCTGAGGCTTACCCACAGGGGAGGATTTCAAGTGCCGCCCATGGCAATCTAGGAATCAGGTTGTGGATTAGGGTTAGTGTTTGGACTGGTGAGCATGACACAGACGGAATTCACCTTCCACGTAGTTTGCCTGTGCCAGGGAAGGTGAGGGCAGCGCCTTTTTCGAAGGTGGGGTCGAATGTGTGTTTCCCGGGACCTGCCCATGGTAGCGTCGATATAAAGGGTTGTGACTGGCCAGTGAGGAGGGTTTGCGCTCGATTAAGGAGAAGGAGTAGACACCACATTTTCCTCACTGTAGAGTGTCATGTGTGTTGGACGGTGAGTGTTGGTGTGAATTGGACGTTCAGTGTGAGGAATGATGTAGGAGTATAATTCCCTCCTCTCGGTTCACCGTGCCTGTTGGTGTTGGGGATAGCATTCCGGTGAGTGATAGGGTGGCAGTTTCCATCCCTGGCTATTGGGATGTGGTTTTCCTAGTTAGTAGCAGCAAGAGATTTGGCCGTAGGCTTAGCCACAGTGCCAGATTTCAAGGACTGCCTTCTGCGAACTTAGGAATCAGGTGGTGGCTTAGGGTTAGTGTTAGGGTTGGTGAGCATGAGCCAGAAGGAATTCGCCTACCAGGTAGTTTGCGTGTCAGCGGGAAGGTGAAGGCAGTGTCATTCACGAAGGTGGGATGCACTTGGTATTTCCAAGGACCTGCACATCGCACCGCCGTTCTAGTGGGTAGTGCCGGGCCAGCGAGTAGGGTGAGAGCTCGATGAAGGGGACGGGACAGGCTCCCCTATCCACTCCCTGTGTCATGTCGTCTACATTGAAGGGAAAGGGCGGCTCCTGTTCATTTGACCTTCAGTGTTCGGAATGATGAAGGAAGGTAAGTCCCTCCGTGGTCAGGCCGAGGGTTATTGTAAGGATGAGGATTCCAGTGAGTGATAGCCTCGGAATTTCTGTACCTGGGTAATGGAGTGTGGCTTTCCTAGTGAGTATCAGCATGAGATTTCAACTTAGGCTCAGCCACAGTGGAGGATTTGGAGGACGAGCTTCTGGGAAGGTAGGAATCAGGTGGTGGGTTAGGGTTAGGGTTAGGACAGGTGAGCATGACACGGACAGAATTCACTCAGCAGACAATTTGGGCGTGAGAGGTAAGGTGAGGGCAGTGAGTTTTGTGAAGCTAGAATGTACTGTGGTTTTCCCTCGTTCCTGACGGTTGACGCCTTGATAGAATAGGTACTGTGTGGCCATTGAGTAGTGTTAGAGCTATATTTAGGCGATGGAATCGATTCCGTATTTGACTCCCTGTGTAGTGTAGTGTGTGACGGAGGGTAAGGCTTCATGTTCATTGGACCCTGAGTTTTAGGAATGATGTAGGAATGTAAGTCCTCTTTGAGGGTCAGGGATAGGGTTACGGTTCGGCGGAGTATTCTGGAGAAGGATAGCGCTGGAATTTTGCTACCTGGGTATCGGGCTGTGGGTTTCCCAGTTAGTGTCAGCATGAGATGGTACCTGAGGCTTAACCACAGAAAAAGATTTCAAGTGCCACCCCATGGCAACTTAGGAATCAGGCTGTGGGTTAGGGTTAGAGTTTGGATGGGTGAGCATGACACGGACGTCAATTCACCTTCCAGGTAGTTTGCCTGTGCGAAGGAAGGTGAGGGCAATGCCTTTCTTGAAGGTGGGGTGGAATGTGTGTTTCCCGGGACCTGCCCATGGAGGCCTCAATATAATTGGTAGCGACTGGCCAGCGAGGAGGGTTAGCACTCGATTTCGGTTATGGAATAGGCCCCCCACTTTCCTCGCTGAGTAGTGTCATGAGTGTTGGAAGGTGAGTGTTGGTGTTCATTGGACGTTCAGGGTGAGGGATGATGTAGGAGTACAAGTCCCTCCTGTTGGGACAGGGTTCCTGTTAGTGTTGGGGATAGGATTCCGGTGAGTGATAGGCTGGTAGTTTCTCTCCCTGGCTATTGGTGTGTGGGTTTCCCAGTTAGTAGCAGCATGAGATTTCATCTTAGGCTTAGCCACAGTGCCGGATTGCAAGGACCGCCTTCTGGGAATATAGGAAACAGGTGGTGGGTTAGGGTTAGGGTTAGGGCTG
>NW_022974834.1:1805-3451 GCF_012274545.1 Fukomys damarensis | reverse complement strand
GCGGCTTTCCTAGTGAGTATCAGCATGAGATTTCACCTTAGGCTCAGCCCCAGTGGAGGAGGTCGAGGACCGCCCTCCGGGAAGGTAGGAATCAGGTGGTGGCTTAGGGTTAGGGTTAGGAGAGGGGAGCACGACACGGAAGGAATTCACACAGCAGAGAATTTGGGCGTGAGAGGTAAGGTGAGAGCAGTGACTTTTGTGAAGCTCGGATGTTCCGGGGTTTTCCCTTGCACCGGAGCCTTGCCGCCTTGATAGAATCGGAAGGGAGGGGCCATCGCCTAGCGTTACAGCTACATTTAGGGGCTGCAAGGGATTCCCCGTTGGACTCCCCGTGTAGTGTAGTGTGTGACGGAGGGTAAGGCTTCGTGTTCATTGGACCCTGAGTTTTAGGAATGATGTAGGAATGTCAGTCCCTCCTCGAGGCTCAGGGATAGGTTTAGGGTGAGGCAGAGGATTCCGGAGAACCATAGCTTTGGGATTTGGCTGCCTGGGTGTCAGGCTGTGGGTTTCCTAGTTAGTGTCAGCATGAGATGGCACCTGAGGCTTAAGCACAGGGGAGGATTTCAAGTGCCGCCCCACGGCAACCGAGGAATCAGGCTGTGGGCTAGGGTTAGGGTTAGGATTGGTGAGCATGACCCGGACGGAATTCACCTTGCAGGTAGTTTGCCTGTGCGAGCGAAGGTGAGGGCAGCGCCTTTCTTGAAGGTGGGGTCAAATGTGTTTTTCCCGGGACCTGTGCATGGGGGCCTCGCTAGAGTGGGCAGCGACGGGCCCGCGAGGAGGGTCAGCGCTCGATGTCGGGGACGGAATAGGCCCCCCATATTCGTCCCTGAGTAGTGTCCTGAGCGCTGGACGGTGGGTGTCGGGGTTAGTTGGACGTCCAGGCTGAGGAACGACGTCGGGGTAGAAGTCCCTCCTCTCGGGTCACGGTTCCTGTTAGCGCTGGGGATAGGATTCCAGTGAGTGATAGGCTGGCAGTTGCTCTCCCTGGCTATTGGCGTGTGGCTTCCGTAGCTAGTAGCGGCATGAGATTGCGCCTTATGCTCTGCCACAGGGCCGGATTTCAAGGACCGCCTTCTGGGAGCTTAGGAATCAGGTGGTGGCTGAGGGTTAGGGTTAGGGTTGGTGAGCGTGATCCAGAAGGCATTCGCCTACCGGGTAGTTTGCCTGTGCGAGGGAAGGTGAGGGCAGTGCCTTTCACGAAGGTGGGATGCACTGGGCATTCCCAAGGACCTGCGCTTGGCACCACCGCTGTAGCTGGTAGTGCCGCGCCGGGGAGTAGGGTGAGAGCTCGATGAAGGGGACGGGACAGGCTCCCCATTCCACTCCCTGCATCGCGTCGGGTACATTTCGGGGGGCGGGGGGCCCCCGTTCATTTGACCTTCAGTGTTCGGATTGGCGTAGGAAGGTCAGTCCCTCCCCCCTGGGGTCAGGCGGAGGGTGAGGGTTAGGATGAGGATCCCGGTGAGTGACAGCCTCGCAGTTTCTGCACCTGGGTATCGGCGTGCGGCTTTCCTAGTGAGTATCAGCATGAGATTTCACCTTAGGCTCAGCCCCAGTGGAGGAGGTCGAGGACCGCCCTCCGGGAAGGTAGGAATCAGGTGGTGGGCTAGGGTTAGGGTTAGGACAGGGGAGCACGACACGGC
>NW_022974834.1:0-244 GCF_012274545.1 Fukomys damarensis | reverse complement strand
GGAAAATTCACACAGCAGACAATTTGGGCGTGAGAGGTAAGGTGAGGGCAGTGAATTTTGTGAAGCTCGGATGTGCCTTGGTTTTCCCTCGGACCGGTGCCTTGCCGCCTTGACGGAATCGGGAGGGAGGGGCCATCGCTTACCTTCGGAGCTACATTTAGGGGCTGGAACGGATTCCCCATTGGGCTCCCCGTGTAGGGTAGCGTGTGACGGAGGGTGAGGCTTCGTGTTCATTGGACCCTGA
>NW_022974833.1:28024-33450 GCF_012274545.1 Fukomys damarensis | reverse complement strand
ATGAATGTAACTGTACTGTATCCCTAAATGTACCAATAAACTCAATAAAAAAAAAAAGATCCTTTGTACTACTTTTCTCTTCTCCTTTTCCTGTCATATTCATTGAGTTTGACTTGCATTCCCACATTCAATAACACTATCTTTTTAATAGTATAACCAAAAATCTTTGTTAATCTTTTAATAGTTAACTCTGTAAAATTACTATTCTTTTCTATCAAGAGTGGAGATATACCTGGGTTGCCTTAATGTTTATACCATAAGTGCAGATTTCTTCTCTAGGATTAATGGCAGTGCATAATTGGTTCTTACAGTATGTTAATATCTAATTTGTCTTGGACAATACTACTGTAGCTCATTCACTTGAAATTAACAGGTTCACATAACTGTCACTATCTCTCTGTAAGCCAACACTCAGATTACTTTTGTGATATTAACAACACTAGAGTAAATTCCCCGAGAAGTTGGTTGCTGGCCTAACTATACTGCATCCTCCTCTCTCAAATTAGTCAAGGTGGTCAGATAGTGGGGTTGTCACAAAGGATAACATTTAGTCTCTACCACAGTACATCACTGAAAAGCAACTAAAGTGATATACTAGCAGAGAAATATTTAGACTAAACATTCACAAACCTTACCACAAAACAAAACAAACAAACAACAATAGAAACATGAGAAGACAAGGCCACAAAATGCCTCCCCAAAACTCCCAACTCCCCTAAAACCAGTCCAGGGGACACCAAGGAGCAGAGCAGCATAAGCCACACACCCAAATTAGTCAAAAGGATAGTTAAGGAGGTGAGAGAACAGCTCAAAGAGGTACTCAGTGGGATTAGAGAAGATATAACAGATAATGAAAGTGATAACCAAAAAGATGCAGGAGCTTTCAGAAGACACTAATAAAAAGTTAGATGAGATAAACAGAGTGATACAAACATGAGTCACCAGTATACCAAGGAATTAGAGAGTTCATGGAAAGGCTTTAATCAGAAACTCAGAAGAATAAAAATCATATTGAAAGTATCAGAAGCAGAACCAACCAATGGGAGGACAGCATTTCAGTTCTAGAAGACAATGATGTTTTCAAAGACAAACTACTCAGACACCTTCAAATCATCTAGAGAACATGAAAAATTGATCCAATAACTGCTAGGTGATGCAAAGAAGATTAATCTAAGACTAATTGGAATAAGGGCCGAGGACTTACCTCAATGGCACTGTAGCAGCAGAATGAAGAAAGAAGAAGAAGAGGAGGAAGAGGAGGAAAAGAAAGAGGAAGAAGAATTGGAATAAGTGAAAAATCAGAAGACAATACAAATGTCATAAAAAATCTGTTCATAAAAATAATGGGAGAAAAATTCTCAAATATAGGGAAAAAATTAAACATAAAGACAAGTGAAACATTTAGAACCCTAAAAAGCCATGACCAAAAGAAAACCTTTCCACGCCATATTATACTCGAAGTACCAGAAGTCTGTCACAGGGACAAAGTCTTAAAAACTGTTACAGAAAGACAAAACATCACATAAAAAGGTAAAACCATTAAAAATTACAGCAGATTTCTCTACTCAAATCTTAAAGGCCAGGAGGACTTGGAATGAAGTATTTCAAGACCTAAAGGTAACAATTTCCAAACAACCCTGACATGTGTATCATGTAAAACCTTCCTTTCAGACTGATGTGGAAGTAATTTAATGACAAGGAGCACCTCAAGAAATTCATGACCACCAAACCAGTGTTACAAAAAATTCTCAAGGATATTCTAGAAAGAGACAACAAAACCAACAATGTCAATAGGTCAAAAAGAATGAATACACCTGCAAGATGAGCAACTAAGCAAAAGGGGAAAATAAATTAAAGAAATCAGCAACCAGGAAAATAATGCAATGATAGGAATAAACCGATATCTTTCAGTAATAACTGTCACTGTGAATGGTCTCAATTTTCTAGTCAAAAGACTTGGGAAAATGGCATTGGGATTCATTGGGAAAATGGATCAAGAAACAAACCCCAAATATATGTAGTATATAAAAAACACATTTAATTTAAAAAGAAACTCACAGGTTAAAAATTATGGAATGTGGAGTAGGTGAAGGAAGGCCAGGGGGATGGGGAAAAAAATAACCAAGATATGTTATGTAAAGGTACAAGATCCCAATGAAGAATGTAACTGTATTGTATACTTAAAATGTACCAATAAAGAAAAAAATTTAAAAATACAAATTAACGGATGGAGGGGCTGGGGATTTAGCTCAGTGGTACCAGGCCTGCCTTGCAAGTGCAAGAAGGTCCTGAGTTCGATCCCCAGTACCAAAAAAGAAAGAAAGAAAGACAGACAGAAAGATAGAGAGATGGAAAACAACATTCCATGTAACAGGAATCTGGAAAAAAGCAAGTTACTATCCTAATTTCAGACAATGTTGAATTCAAAAGAAGACTGATTAGAAGAAACAAAGAAAGTTACTACATATTGGTTAAGAGAAAAATTCAACAGATAAAATTCAAGAGATAACATTATATGTACCAAATATTGGCACACCAAAATTTATAAAACAAACACTACTTAGATGTGAAACATCAGATAAATACTGATACAATTGTAATACAGGATCTCAGTTCCTCACTGTCACAGGTGGACAGATCAACTTGACAAAAAAATCAACAAGGAAATATTAGAGTTGAACCAAACCTTTGAACAAATGGACTTAATAGACATCTATAGAATGTTCCATCCAACAACAAAATACATATTTTCTCAGCAGCACATGGGACTTTGTCCGGAATAGACTACACACTAGCCCATAAAATATACTTGAGTAAATGCAAAATATGAAATTATATCACACTTATTATCAGATCACAGCACAATGAAACTAGAAATCAATGGCAAAAGAAACCACAGAAACTGTAAACACATGGAAATTAAATGATATCTTCTTGAATAATCAATGGTCACAGATGAAATTAAAGAAGAAGTCAGAGAGTTTTTACAGTTAAACAATGCCAGTACGACATACCAGAACCTAAGGAACAGCAATGAAGGCATTCTAAGTGGGAAGTTTATAGCAGTGAATTCTCACATCAGGAAAACAGAGTAAGCTCAAATAAATAAACATGATGCACCTCAAGGTCCTAGACAAACAAGAACAATCAAAACTAAAAGCTAGTACAAAAAAGAAAATTATAAAGATCAGAGCAGCAATTAATGGAATTGAGACAAAAATTGCAAACAATCAATGACTCAGAGTTGGTTCTTTGAAAGACTAAACAAAATAAAGAAACCCTTAAACAATCTTATCAAATTAAGGAAAGAAAAGACCCAAATTCATTCAATTAGAAATAAAAAAGGTGAAATAAAAATGAATTCTGCCAATATCCAGAAGATTATTGGTAGTTACTTTGAGGATCTATAATCTAATGAAATGGAAAATCACAAGAAATGGATAAATTCCTATATACATATGAACTATCAAGCTGAACCAAGAAGGTATAAAAATCCTGAACAATCGAGCATTAGTCAGTGAAAGTGAAGAATAAAAATAACTACCAACTAAAAAAAGCCCAAGTCTCGATGGATTCACTGCTTAATTCTATGAGAATTTTAGAAAAGACCTAATGTAATAATCTTCAAACTCTTCAATTAAATAAAAAAGGAAACAGTACTCCCAAAGTCATTCCTGAAAGGATTACCTTGATTCCAAAACCAGAAAAGGACTCAATCAAAAAGAGAACTACAGGCCAATCTCTTTAATGAACATAGGTGCAAAATACCTCAATAAGCTATTGGCAAACAGAATGCAACAAATTATCAAAAAGATCATATATCATGACCAAGTAAGATTTACTCTAGGGATGCAGGGATGGGTCAACATTTGCAAATCAATAAATTTAATACACCACATAAGCAAAAGCAAGGACAAAAAATCACATGATGGTCTGTATTGTCACAAAAGAAGCATGTAACAAAATCCAACAGCCCTCCAAAACCAGGCAAAGACTCATCTTTCAACACTGTTGAAAAGTCCAAGTCCAAAGTCCCCTCTGAGACTTAAGGTAAACTCTTAGCTGTGAGCCGCTGTAAAAATGAAAAGAAAGTTAAACACGTCTAACGTACAATGGCACAAGACAGACATCACCATTTCAAAACATACAAATAAGGGGATGGAAAGGAATGGGACTGAAGCAAGTCCAAAATCAGTCAAGGCAGACATTAAGTCCTATAGTTCTATATCTAGCATCCAAGGTAGTTTGTGGCAAGATGTGGCCTTGGGTGGCTATGCCCCTATAGCACTGCATGTGGATACAGTCTCATGGTTTCTCTCTTGGGTTGGCTTTACTCACTCCTTGCAGCTCTCCTCAGATGACCCATGTTCCTGGCATCCCCAACCTTCTGGGTTCTCCACTCATAGCTTCACACACCTTCCACTCAGAGGCACACTACCTGGCCTCCCAGGTCTTCTTCTGAAATGTGGATGGAAGTCTTCCTGACCCCACAACTCTTCCATTCTCCATGCACCTAAAGCCAGCACCACATAGATGATGCCAAGGTCTAACACCAGCTGGACTAATAGCCAGGCTTCCTCCTCCCTTGGCTGTGGGGATTGAGTGCCTGGATTGCTGAGCCCTATGAACCAAATCCTAAGGGAAAACTTCCCTAGGCCATAGTCATTCTGGAGTATGGTGCTCTGGGTTTTCTTCTCAAAGCAGTCTTTCACCTTTGTAATTTTCAGGTTGCAAAGGCTGGAGTGCTGATGGTTCTTGTGATATCCTTAGGCCATTTTTCTATTTTCCTGTTCCTTCTCAGAAACCAAGTTCTACTTTGTTCTATCTTTGAAATCCACAGCTTTACTGGAGCTTCTTTTCTACCCAAAATCACAATGTTCTAAGTCATTCTGCTGGGTTCTCTGCTCTTGATTCTCAATATAAATCTGGCTGAAAGCCCTCAACAGTAGCCTGCCTCAACATTGGACTGCCTTCAAATTTCTTCTGCAAGATTAATTAGTTCACCCCCCCCACTTAATCTCAGTCTCAGGTAAAGTCTCTGGACATGAACAAAATGCAGACAAACTTTCTGCCAAGGCATAACACACATCATCTGGAGTCCAGTAGCCAATGCAGTCCTTCTTCCTAGCAGAAACCTCATGAGCTTGATCTTTGCTGGCAGAATTTCTATCAGCATTCTGGTCTTCTTAGTTCTAACCAGAATCTCCCATCAAGTATAGCTTAAGGCAATGGTGCCAGGTACCACAACAGCAACAGAACTTTGCTGTTTTCTGGATATTATTATTTTCTTTGTTTTTTTGGGGTTTTTTTTAATGCAATGTGCTGAATGTCTATAATTTTGTTCAGATGACTGTAAAACCTGGAAAAGCTGTTGCTGCTATTGATGCATAACATACTGCTATTATTGGTCTTTTTATATAAATATA
>NW_022974833.1:0-27994 GCF_012274545.1 Fukomys damarensis | reverse complement strand
CATATAATTTGAATTTTTGGGAACTTTAATGGTGCTGTGAACTTTGGAAAATGTTATCCCAATTTACTGTTTTGAGTTGGCATTGTACAGAAATGGACAGCCATATTGGTCTAGAAATGTTAATTTTTTTAATTTTAATTTTTATTTTTTTCCCATTTGTACAGGGGTAATGCACTGTATTACATATGTAAGGTCATATCTACATGGGTTTGATTACAGAAACTAATAAAGTATTCTCTAAATAATGAAAAAAAGAATAAGATAAGACTACAAGAGCAAGAAGCAATTTAAATATGTTAAGGGAACATTTTCATCTTCCGAATTAAGGATTATTTTAATCTTACATCATTGCCTTTTCTCTTTTACTTTCCCTTTTTAGTTTGATTTTAGGATTCCCCATTTTTAATGTTCATACAGAGATTTCTTTAAGTGAAATACCGAATAGTTTCTCTGGTGTGAAAAACTATAATAGTACACAGGATCCTAATGAGATAATTAATAATGTGAAATAGGAAGTAAAAGGGCTAAAGGTGTAGGGAAAGTGGGAAGGGTGGGGGAAAGGTAATAAGGGAGAGGAAAAAAATATGAGAAATTGAAAAAGTGGAAATAAAGTGTTTGTAAATGGAGAGGGGAGGAGAGGGTGAAGGCAGGGCAGGGACAAGGGTAAAAAATGAGAATCAAGACCTATTATGTAAAGGTACAGGATCCCAATAATGAATGTAATTGTATTGTATACCTAGATTGTACCAATAAACTCAATAAAAAGAAAAAAAAGTATAGCTTAAGGCATTCCAGGCTTGCTTTTTCAGCTAGCATCTCCAAACCTTTCCAAACTCTTTCCACAGCCAGTTTCAAAGGCTTCTAAACCACATGGTCAGGTACAGTCACAGCAATGATCCTACTCTCAGTACCCAAAACTGTCTTAATTACTTTTTCTCATTGGTAAGACAAATACCCAACACTCAAAGCTAAAGGAGGAAAGGTTTATTTCAGCTCACAGTTTGTAGAGGTTTCAGTCCATAGATGGCTGGATCTAAGGCAGATTGCTATGGCAGAGGGGCATCATGGAGGAGAAATGGTTCATAGAAAAGCACTGTAAGCAGAAGACAGCCAGCAGTGAAGTAGTAAGTAGCAAGCAACAAGCAGGGACAGCAGCAGCCTTCTTTCTGTCCTTATATTCTATGCAGGCTACTCACCCCTAGGGCTGGCAGCACTCATACCCAGGGTGAGGTACCCTTAATCCTAGTATTGCACCATGAATCAATCCCAGAATCACATCCTTCATTCTAGCACCACACATTCTAGATCTAGCCACCTCCAAAATGTCCCACCTATGACTGCATGGGCTTTCGGGGGACATCTAGATATAAGCCATAACACCTTGATACCATAATGCTAAGTGAAATAAATCAGACACACAAGCTTAAGTATCATATTGAGAAAATGAATATATAAATAAAGTGTAAAATAAGACAGATAATAGGAAAAAAAGAGAGAAAAAGTTATTGTAATCTAGCATGGGCAATGTATCTAAAAGTGTATCCTGATTTATTATAATTATCTTATTGTTTTATATGTTTTTGGCCTATTAGTACAGTTGTTAATCTGTATGTGTAATAATTAATTATAAGGGTTTTTAAAATAAAACATGAATCTGATGCTGGCAAAAAAGGGCTGGTAGAGGGGAAGGGGAAAAAAAGAATTGAAATGTGTTATGTACATATGTCAATTTCCCACAATGAATGTAATCATTATGAACTGCAAGCATGTACTACTAAAAAATAAGAAAAAAATTGTAAAAGAGAGACAAGCAAAAAAGAGATGATGCGTAAGAACAAAGTCAGGACTCAGAATGATAACCTATTTTTGTAACATGCATAACTAACAAATGATTGGTAATCTCAACATGTTAAGATCACAAATATATCAGTAAGAAAATGATAATAAATTCAACAGAACAATGGCCAAAAGGTCTCAAAAGGCAATTCTGAGGAAAAAAAATCTAAAAGAGCATACAAAATATACTCAAAGATCAACTGCTCTTATAACCAGGAAAATGTAAAAACTATTGTTTTATTTGAAATATTCCACACAGAGCAGATTGGCAACAATTAAAATACAAGGATTAGGGCTGGGAATTTAGTTCGGTGGTTCTGTTGCCTGCCTCATAAGTGCAAGGTCCCGAGTTTGATCCCCAATATAAAAAAAAAGGATAATATTAAGTCATGGTAAAGACTGGAAGATACAAGAGTATTTAGATGAGTAATTTGGAAAGCTACTTGACTGTACATAGTAGAGTTGATTATGCACCGGCTCAACATTATAAGATTCTACATGTTGATATCTACCTTGGAGAAATTGTCCTACATGTGTCCAGGTAAATATAGTGGAATCTCAGTTCATGAACTTAATTCTTTGTACAATTCTGGTCACAAACCAAATTGGAGGAGAACCGAATCAAATTTCTCCATAAGATCAACATCGAACCTAACCATTGAATTTGATTTGGTTCTTCACCAATTAGTGACCAGAATCATTGGAAAAATTAAATTTGTGAACTGAGGTACCACTGTGTATATATCTGTTCAACACAACATTATGATCATGAAAAACATGGAAATTCATTTTTACATCTATCAATTTAGGAGTCGTATTAGCTTTCCATCACTGTGACAAATACATGACAATAACAATATAAAGGAGGAAAGGTTTACTTTGGCTCAGAGTTTTAGAGATTTCAATCCATGGTCTGTTGGCACCAGTTCTGTAGGCCTGTGACAAGGAAGAAACGTCATGGTGAAAGGTCATGGGAGAGGAAAGCTGATCCCCTCACAGCATCCAGGAAGCAGAGAGCAAGAGCAAGACAGGAAGGGGAGGAGGACAAGATATAGTCTCCAAAGACATGCTCCCATGATCCACTCCCTTCGATTAAATACCACCTCCTATGTTTCCATCACCTCCCAATAAATATCATCATATTCTGAGTCCATCAATGGGTGAATCCACTGATGAAGTTAGAGCCCTCATGATCTAGTCACATTCCAAAAGCCTTACCTCTGACCATTGTTGCACAAGCCTCTAACACATGAGCCTCGAAGTAACATTTCATATCCAAACCATAACAGTAGACAAATAAATATCCAGCAACAGTAATTTTGCAGTGGATTCAAATATGTATAAGGATTAATCATACCAACTCTAGGATAGTTTTAGTATAGTTTTCTCTGTGAATGGAAGGAGAGTAGGGGAAGATATGAAGCTTTAGCTAAAGAAGAATATTTTATTATCCTATTCTATTTTACTTTATGAGAATAAAACACCAAGACCAATATTATGTTATTTTATGGTAAAGGATATGTGTTGACTCTTCTCTATAATTCTGTATGTTATTTAACAAAATATTTTAAAAACTGCAAATTCATATTTTTTTATTCACATCGTGCCAATTGATGAGTGGGACTTTTGTTTTATTTTCCCATTAACATAACTATTTTGGCATAATAGGTCCCCTTCTTGGAGGAAAATACTTTTCAAGAATTTGCAGCGGATGTCTGAAACTGCAGGTAGTATTGAAACCTATATAATTTAATGCCTTTTCCATATTAACTGAGCACTTTTGTGCATGGCAGCCGTAGCTTTTGCCATTTCAGGTGTGATAGCAACCTCAGCATATGCTGGGTTGTTTTGTTTTGTTTTTTTTTTTTGGTACCAGGGATCGAACTCAGGTCCTTGGGCTTGTAAGGCGGCAGTGGAACAACTGAGCTAAATCCCCGGCCCTAGAATTGGTTTCTTTTTTTTTTTTTTTTTTCGTTACCAGGGATTGAACTCCGGTCCTTGTGCTTGCAAGGCAGGCCACTGAACCGCTGAGCTAAATCCCCAGCTTATGCTGTTTTTTTATTAAGTCAAGAACTTTCATTTTTTCAGTTAAAAGAAGTACTTCACAGCTTCTTTTTGGCATACCCTAATTGCCAGCAACACTACTCTTGAATCAGATGAACAAAAACACCAAAATACCATGACAGTCCATCTATCTGATAACCAAGATGGCTAGTAACTGACAGAAGTATGCATACAGTATAATGGACACACCTGGCAGGGGGGGTGATCTATATCCCAGGCTGGAGTAGGGTGCAAGATTTCATCACACAACTCAGAATGACACACAAATGAAAATTATGAGTTATTTATTTTGGAAAATTTTTATTTAATATTTGCAGACTGTGCTACTAATTGCAACCGTGGAAAATGACACTATGGATGAGGGGGACTACTAAATAGAGATAAAAATGATATACCAACTAGAACACTTAAGCATTGTTACATGTTCCTTTAAAATAATGCATTTAGAAAAACAAAGCTGGGCTAACTTTTTACTTTATGTTCATTGCATGGACTGTTTGTGTTCCTCCAAAATTCATATGCTGAAATCTGAACTCTAATGTGATAGTATTAGGAGACAGAACTTTTGGGAAGAGATAGTCATACGGGTAGAGCCCTCATGAATGGGATTAGTGTCCTTAAAAAAGAAGGCCCAGAGAACTCTTGCCCACTTCCTGCTGTGTGAGGATAGATACAGTCTGTAACCCAGAAAGAGGGCCTTCTCCAAAATGCTAACATGCTGGCATCCTGGTCTCAGATTTCCAGCTTCAGAATTGTGAGAAATTTCTGTTATGTAAGCCATCCAGTTTATGGTACTTTGTTATAGACACGAACTAAAACATTCATCTTAACAACTACTCTGGCATTTATAAACCCCAGAGAGAGAGAGAGAGAGAGAGAGAGAGAGAGACCAAGAAACATCTAGGGTAGAAGGTAGAATGGCTCAGGTATAAAGGCTTCTACTTTCCTAGTGAAAAAGTCTCTTACTATTGCTGTTGCAAGGAGTTCTTAGACAATGCTGTTATTTTAATATTAACTTTGAGTACTGTCTTACTTCTATGTTAATGTAAGAAACAATTCATTAAAATATCTAGTACCTACTTGAAGAAAACACCAGTGGAGGTTACTGAGACCCCAATGCCCTGTCTTAAGAATCTTAGAGATGGATTTAAATCACCCAGAAGATAGGCCTCCAATGAAATTGCACTGTATAGAAGGAGCATTCTCAAGTAGCTTTACTATATTTCCCCTAGCTGCTAAAAAATTCCTCCATTCCCAACAAGCATCATAAACATATGATCTAAGCAGACTCCGGCTTTGCAATATCAGGATCAAAGAACAAGTGGTTAAGCTATAAAAGAATTATGGAGTCCTTGCAATATATCTCTATTTGAGTCAACAGAATTTCCCCTCAAGAGCTTCAAAGCCAGCTGCAGCCTTAGTGGGTTGTCCCTAAAATGTGAAATACACATAGGACTGGCAAGGTGTGAAATGTATCACAGTTTTTTCCTTCTCCAGAATTAAAGTTCTCAGTCAGGGAAAAGACAAATGTGATGTGAAAAAGAACTATTCTTTTTTATTTTACATTTCAGCAGCTCATTGTTGCCTTATCTCCTGAAGGTTGAAGCTAACGAGAAGCTGAATAATTTCATGTAAGTCGAGAAAAATGGAAATTGGATATGTTTGGAATAGTTGTTATACAAAATGTGGTTGTTTTATTACCTTTAGCTTTTGTATAGTAGACTGTCTTGTTAATTCAATAAAATATTATGAAAGTAAATGAGTAATGTTTGTAAGTTTCTTTAAGTTCCTTGGATGAAAGGTGCTATATAAAATCAAAGTACACTGTGTTACATTATTATTTTATTTCATAAGCTCTGCAGCATAAAAAGCTGCAAATAAAATCTCTCAATAGGGTTGAAAGGATGATCATTATCTTCCCAGTCCTGGGAATGGATCTTTAGGCTTTTGTGAAAGCAGCAACCTTGTTTGTTACTGCTCAAGTTTTGTGTATTCACCAGCAAATACTGACAGGTCAATTATTGTTGTTGTTATTATTGCTAGCGCTGGGGATTGAATCCAGAGTCTTGCACATGAAAAGCAAGTGCTCAACCATTGAGCCACATCCCCACCACAAGTTTTGTTGGAGTTGTGTGGATTGCGTGTATGCACACACACTCACCTGTGTGTGCTAAAATGAGAAATTAGTCACCAACAGAATAAATCAGAAATTTGACTGTCAGTTTATGGTCAATTATTTGTTTCTGACTGCTAGTATATATTGTATTTCTGAGGTTGGTAAAATGTTATAAATATAGGCAATTCTGGAGGTGCTTATTTTCAGGGTTCAAAAATTTAGAAAAATTTATACCTTGTCATTTTATGATAGCACTAAAGTTTATGTCATCTCCCAAAATTAAATTATTCAACGAAGATAAATTGAGTGCACTTAAGAAACTCATAACCCTCTGATGTGAATAAACTATAATAGTACATAAGATCCTAATGATATAATGGACAATGTGAAATAGGAAGAAAGGGGCTAAAGGTGTAGGGAAAGTGGGAAGGGTGGGGGAAAGCTAATAAGGGAAAAGAAAAAAATAGGATAAAATGAAGAAATGGAAATAAAGTGTTTGTAAAGGGAAAGGGAGGAGGGGCAAAGGGAGGGCAGGGACAAGGGGAAAAAATGAGAACCAATACCTGTCATGTAAAGGTACAAGATCCCAATGATGACTGTAACTGTACTGTATACCTAAAATGTACCAATAAACTCAATGAGGAAAAAAAAAAAGAAACTCATAACCTAATCCCAAATTGCGTTTGGTGAATTAGGAAGTTTAATACAAGTTTAATAGCCTGAATGCATTCAGACAGTGATGAAGGGATGCAAAGCATATTTGCATTAAAAGTTAAATAAAGCCAGGTGTGGTGGTACATGCCTATGATCCCAGCATCTTGGGAGGCTAAAGCAAGAGGATCAAAAGTTCGAGCCTTGTCTGGGCATCTAAGTGACAGCCTGTCTCAAAATAAAAAATAGAAAAGGGACTAGTGATACAGTTCAGTGTGAAGGCTCTGGGTTCAATCTCCAGTACTGAAAAAAATGTTAACTATAACAGTATATGTCACAAGGTGGCAAATTAGTCACCTGAGGAGTAAAGGCTATATATTCAAAATAATGGGGTAAAAAGGACAGCAGAGTCACCAAAGGGACTGACTGGAATGAAGGTTTCAGGGAGGGAACTGGGGAGGTGAGGTTAGAAATTTAGCTGAGTAATACATCAAATTGCAACAATATCATAAATAACACTCCATTTTCTCCCTAAAATGTTATTCACAATTATTTATTTTGTCCTTAATTTAAATCTCTAAATATGAATATGCATGTTGCCCAGGACAGAGACATACATTTGATTTTGCTTTTCCAATAAGTGCAAAAGAACAGGTGGTGGCAAGATTTTGGTTGTTGTTGACGATGATGATGCTTAAAATATGTTCTTTTATTTTACACTGGATTTTTTCTGATTGCTCTTCATCTAACAGGCTCACTGTCAGCAACACTGGAACACTTGATATATTTGCTATATCTCTTTCTAATTTTTTTCCATCTCAACAGTCTGGATCTGCTGTCAGCAGTCTTTAAAGTTTGATTTAAAACAAAATCAAACAGATTTGGAGAAATTGGAATTCTCATGAAGTACTGGTGGTAAAATGGCGCAGCCATTACGGAAAATGGTTTGGCAGTTCCACAAAGTATTAAATACAGAGTTACCCTATGACCCAGCAATTCCAATCCTGAGTATACTCAAGAGAAACATAAGACATATGTCTGCATAAAAACTTGTATAGCAGCATTATTTGCGGCCACAAAGCCCAAAAAGCATAAACAATCCAAACGTCCATCAACTGATAAATACTTTAAATGTGGTATGCCAATACAATGGAATATTCAGCTGCAAGAAGGAAGTAGTACTGATGTATGCTACAACATGGATGTACCTGGAAAATATGGTAAGTGAAGGAAGCATCTCTTCTCAAACAACTATTGCCATGGCTGCAGCTGCTTCAGTCAGCACAAATGGGAAATTTGGTTCTGTCGTGCAGCAGGTGTCCCTTTACGCATCACACTTTTCTTTCACATCATCACTTGTGTTCAATTTTAAAATAATTTTGATATAAAATTCATATAACATGAGCCAGGTGTGGTGGCGCACGCATGTAATCCCAGCACTCGGGAGGCTGAGGCAGGAGGATCGCTGGGAGTTCGAGACCAGCCTGGGCTACATAGTGAGTTCCAGGTCAGTCTCAACTACATAGTGAGACCCTGTCTCAAAACAAACAAAAAACCATATAACATGAAATCCAGTCATTTAAAGTATATAATAGTTTTTAGTGTACTCAGTGTGCAACCATTGCCACTATGTAATTAAAGCTTTTATCACTCCTCAAAGAAGCCTTTTAGAGGCCAAACAACCCTAGGGGAAGAGGAGCAACTTTGAAACCACATGAATGACATGTACGTCTGACCTTAACTAGATGTCACCAAAATAGTTCCTTCAAGCAGTATGGGGTCTGCTTCTCATCCTTCACCTCATAAGAAACGGACAGCTACAGTATGAGCCTATTACAGAAAACCAAACTAAACCAAACAAAAAACCGCACCCCAAGGACCAACAAACCCAAAACCAGTATGAATACTGAGGCCATGTAAGGGCTTCTGAGAAATGGGAGTCAGTGTGTCAGGACCCCTGGTAATATTTCATAGGGCAATGGTGTGAATCTTAAGAATCCAAAACGGTGTGTTTGCACCTGATGGTGTACCCTCTTAGGACAACAGGTCATTGTCCCCACTGAAGCGGCAGTCAAAAGAATTAAAGGCAGAACAACTGGGAAACAAGAGGTCGCACCCATAGCTCTGCAGGTGCTGCCCTGGAACTCCAAAACAAACACTTGCCCCCAAATGCCAAGGCAGCCTCCTAAGAACTTAGGGGGTGTCCCACTGTTGGGACTGGGAAATTCCTTAAAGAAGCAATGGATCAGTTGGCCCTCCAAATGGAAGCCCTGCCCACCGCCCACTTTGCACACCCCTCGAAAAAAGATACTACAGGAAAATAGCCTGCAACCTCTCCCTGCTCTCACTCCTTCTCCAACGCAGTTTCTACCTTTCCCTGAGGAGGAGAGACCCACCTTATTTCAAAACGAGGGCTCTCTTTTGCAAAGCCTTGAGGTCACAGGTCACTTCATGCCTGGGCAGCCTCCAGTCTTCCGGTTCCACCAGCGCCACAGGAATTTGAGCGGTCTGGAAAGCTGCACCCGGAAGTACTTCTGGCCAAGCCCTCCAGGGACTGGGGATCGAGTTTGCTCCTTATCAGGGGAAAAACCCGGGTAGGGAGCAAGAAGTGTCCCTTTCTGACAATTGTGCTACTTCTGTTTATTCCACCCATTGAGCCAAGGCCATTCTTCTATTAAATGTGTCATACTGTCTCAATATCCACATGAGGTGGGTAGGACTGGAATTATGAGCGAGGAAATAGATATTGAGGATATGTATTGTTAGGAGTAGGATCAGAGTCAGTGAGGCAAAAATGAAAGGCCCAGAGACGCTCTGCTCTGCGGTACTGATCGTGGACGGAACTTCTGGTTTTACTGCAGAGGCCCTAAGGAGGGCCCCGAGGGTCACAGGGAGCAGGTGGGCGTGTACCCTGTGCTCCTGGTGCTGCCCTATGCCAGCCCCCACCCCTCCGTGGCCAGCAATCCCGAGAACTGGGAATGTGAGTCCCTCTTCCGAGCCTGGCGTGGAATACCAGTGATGATGAGCAGAACAAGTACACCGCCAACTGCTGCCACCGCACCTCGTCTAGTTTGAGGGAGGGCGAGTTCATGGGAGAGCACCACCGCCAGCAGCACTGTACCACCGCCAGCAACACTGAGGTAAGTGGAGGCTCAAATCTGGTCCCAGTTCAAGTGGTCACAGCCTCAGACCTTCACAGCAACTCCACACAAACCTTTATCAAATTAAGGCTTTGCGTAACCTCAGGAAGAAAATTCTCCGCTTCCGGTCTGGTTTTTTTGAAACCGATGGCGACTACTTGAATAACTTTGATATAGAAAGTGTCTTTCCTGCCTTGTTTCTGGAAAACAAACAAACAAACAAACAAACAAAATTGGTGCCTTAGTTTTTGGGTAATATTTTCATGAGATGATTTTTCTTTTATTAGGATAAGGCCAAGATAAATGAAGTCTCATCTTTATCCTGTGTGGACACTCGTGCCTTTGATGAAAGGTAAAGGATGTTTTGCTAGTTAGAATGTTGAGCTTTATCGCAAGTGAAAGGTCCAACTAATGTTTAAGTTTTCTAAGAATAGTAACTGGCAAGGTACAGATTTTTGTTTTTGTTTTTTATCGTTTGTTTGCTTTTTTATTTATTTAATTTTTTTGAGACAGGGTCTTACTATGTAGTTGAGACTGACCTGGAACTCACTATGTAGCCCAGGCTGGTCTCGAACTCACAGCGATCCTCCTGCCTCAGCCTCCCCCACCACGCCCGGCTTTTGTTTCCTTTTTTAAACTTTTTTTTTTTTTTTTTTTGTACCAGGGATTGAACTCGGGACCTTGTGCTTGCCAGGCAGGCAGTGGAACCACTGAGCTAAATCCCCAGCCCTTTTTTTTTTTAACTTTTTTTTTTTTTCTCTTTTAGACAGGGTCTTGCTATGTTGTTTAGGCTGGCCTTGCCTTCAAATTCACGGCTGTCCTCCAGCCTCAGCCTCCTGAGTGCTGGGATTATGATACAGGTTTTGATGTTAAAGTTTTATTGAGATGTGACTTTTTGATCTAAGGTCAGGTGGATGTAATTTTAGAACATACATTTACTCTTGACTCATTTAGGGCTATGTTTCTGGAAAGGTTTTCCTGTTGGGGTTATTATGTACAATTGTGAGAAGCAGTCATTGTTTTCTATGAGTTTTACAGGATAGTCTACATTTGTCAGATGTCACCCCATTCTATTTTCTCTTCAGGACTATTCTGTTTACTGGATTCAAAATTTGTAGACCAGACTCTAAATCCAGAGATAGCAACCTAGATAAGAAGGCTGGTAATCCCTTTAAAGAACTCACAAAAATTTTTGCCACAGTTGGTACCTATGTTCTAGTCACAGTAAACCTTTCTTGGACCATATATTCAGCATTTTTTCCTTTTTTCTTTATTGGTACATTTTAAGTATACAATACAGTTACATTCATCATTGGGATCTTACACCTTTACATGACACATCTTGGTACTTACTTTTTCCCCATACCCCTGTTCTCCCTTCATCCCCTCCACCCTTCCCTATTTACAGAGACTTTGTTTCCATTTTTTCCTTTTTCTCTTATTGTTTCTTTTCCCTTCTTAGCTTTCCCTTATCCCTCCCACGTTCCCTACACCTTTAGACATCTTTTCCTATTCAGCATTTTGATGTTTTCCCTCTGTCCCTAATTTGCAACAAATCCAGCCATTTTTCCTTGCAGAACTTATCTTTGATATAAAATGTTGATCTTCTGGTACAGAAAAACTCACTCTTAGTGAGATAACCTTTGATCATGACTCTAAACCCAGAACTGCTCTCTGATCACTGCTGGACCTGAGCACTGGCTGTAAGGTTAGGGCAGTCCAGTCCAGAATGGACCACTGACCCTATCTGTGGGGCTTAAAATTTTTTTATTAACAATATTGTGTAAAATGGCATTTACTATACCAATATATGCATGTTTTGTTTCATGAATAGCATTTTAATATTCCTATTGTTAAATTACTATATGCTATAAAAAGTTTCTGTATATCATTGTGCAAAATTTAATAAAACATTATAGCTGTAATTTATTTTACTGCTAAGATTTTTTGAAAATCTAACATAGTAAGATTTTTTTTAAGCTTTTCCTGTTTTTGTTTGTTTATGGCTCTTCCCCCTGACAGTCTTGTTTTGCTATTATTTTATGTTATATATCTTCTTCCATAATTTCTCTGGGTCACATATTTTGATTCTAAGAACTTCTGGAATTTTCTCAGTAACTATCTTAAGATTTGATTTCTCTTCTGCATCAAATGATGAAAAGGAAACAACTGTGCTGTTATAAATTCCTCTGATGCTTGGAAATAGAAATTGGTTTCTCACCAAATGTGATATCAGGGAAATGACATCATCTTTTTAAAGTGAAAAATCCAATGTTTCTGATATAAACTGAGAGTTTATTTTTTAAATGAGATGAGATCATAAATTATTTCTGTTTTTTAAACCTACTAGAGTGTATACTTCCAAGAAGTTGTAGCATTTTCCAGGTAGTCTCTTTATGAAGCCTGACATTAATGCCAATTTTGATAAAGTCCTTACTTGAACATTTCCAAAACTCTTATATTGTTATGTTTTCCACCAAAACTATGATGTGTGATTTTTAAAATATTCCAAATGGCACTAGGTTTCTGTCTTCTAATAGTGATTTAATTTTTGGAAAGATTCAAAAGATACCTATGTTTGATAAATAGGTCAGAAGATCAATCCAGAGTGTTTTTTAATGTCAAAAATGATATATGACTGCAGTATAATGAAACTTTTCAGGGTAACTCGAACTAAATCTGAAGGCACTTAAAAATATGAGTTCCAAAAAATAATTTGAGTACTGACAATCTTATTGGAATACGTCTTTAGGTTCTCACAAGACACAACGCCAAGGATTTCACACAGATTGAATCCTTCCAATAGTTCTGCAGAGTAAAAATTATCCCCATTTTACTGATAAGAAACAAGGCTGGAGAAACTAAGCAGCATGCCCAGGTAAACCTAGTTGCCTAGGGCAAAACTGGTCCCCACATCTCTAGCCTGCTGGCTCTCCATGGAGCTGAGTGGGTATTTAATGCCCTCAATTTTAGTTTTGAAACTTAATCACTTTGCTTTATTCTCAGAATGATTAAAATTTTTATTTCTAAACTCTGCCTGATGTGTGCATGTCCAAGCTTGAAATAAGGCTAACTCTCCCTCAAAGATGTAGGACTTTTCTGTTCTTTCTAGCCTCCTATCTTATCTCCTCATTTCAGATGTAGAACTAACCTGGCAAAATTTGAGAGCAGTGCCTTTCTTCAAAAATAATGCCAACAGCTTTTCATTTACACTGTCTAATTATCCCAAATTCAAATTCAAAGTCAGTGGAATCCAAATTAATGAGGGCTTTCAGTGTTTCCTTTCTGAATTCCTTGGAAGGTCCCCATGCTATGTATCATACAACGATGTGTTTTTTTTTTTTTTTTTTTTTTTTTTTTTTTTTTTTGCTTATAAAATCTGAAAGTACAGGCTAAGGGAGCAAAACCAAAGAGAGGTATTAGGAGATCATGTCAAACCCGTAAAAAAATTAAAACCATGGCTATAACTAGGAGAACTATCCATCCATGGAATGAGCATATTAGTGTAAATGAATTAAGAGTTAGAAATCAGTGAGGTCTATTAATTGAGTTGATACCTATAATCTGGTAAAGTTCAAGCAGCAACTTCTTTTTCTTGGCCCGTGGGCTGCCTGAAAAAACACCACTCGAGTCTTTGGAAAGGAAGACTAAAAATTAAGCCAATACTTAAAAACTTCCAGCAGGGTTGTGCTGAAGGTAGCTTAACTACAACTTGGTTTTAGAATAATAGATCCTAGAATCAGTAAGAGTAATAATAATAGCAATCACTTAAGTAGTACAGCTGTCCTCAATATCCTCCTCAAGGGATTGGTTCTATGACCCTTGCAGATACCAAAATTCTGAATGCTGAGGTCCTCTATACAAAATGGCATAGTACAGTATTTTTGTATGACCTAACCACATATTCTGATATACTTGAAATGTTCTGTAGATTATTTATAATACCTAATGCAATGTAAACACTATGTTATACTCTATTGATCAGGGAATGACAAGGAAAATAGTCTATGCATGTTTGTTCAGTAAACAGAGGTTTTTGTTCAGATATTTCCAATTTGCAGTTGGTTGGTTCCAGTGGATGCAGAAACTGCAAACAGGGAGGCCAAATGTACTACTCTTTATCAATTACTAAGTTTATTCACTTAATCTTCACTTTTATGCAATCTGTGCTATTATTATCATCCCATTTTACAGGGGAAGAGTTCAAAGAACAAGTTAAGTGATTTGCCAAGGGTCAAACAGCTTATTGAGTAATGAAACCAGAACTTAAATGTACTCTAAATCATTAGACTATATTGCCCTCTTTTCATGCTGTACTGCTGCTAGTGTGAAGTGATTTGGCAGAGAGGACAGTGCTGGAAACAGAGGACAGTCTCTTCCGTGGGACAGAAGGATTTTGCCCAGAGGTATATTCCAAAATTCATCTTGGAAAGAAAAAGTATCAATCTTCAAACAGATGATTGGAACCAATCACTGTTTTTATCTATTCTTATGCATAGTGTGATCTTATTGGTTAGAATAATCCAAACAAGTATATTCAAGAGGAAAGCACAGAGGCCAGTTTTCAAAAGCCAATAGCTCACCAATTCTCTTATGAAAAATTATAAAGTGATTCTAAGGAATCCTATGTGATTTCCAACTAGTCTGAATTTAACCTGTTACTACCTGACCCTTTTCAGTAAATATGGCCATTGCAATCATTTACACATTGGTGGAAACTTAAAGTCACTCTGCCAAATGGATATTGTATTTAAGTCACTCTTCTAAAAGAATTTATATTGGGATACTTTCAAACACATTCAGAGAAGTTGCAAAAATAGTGCAATGAGATCTCAAATGCCTTTCACCTATATTCAGCAATTAACATTTTGCCACATGTGTAAAAGTTTGTTTTCTGCTGCTACAACAAAATACTTGATGCTGGGTGCTTTATAAAGAAAGGAGGTTTATTAAGCTTATAGTTTTAGAGGCTGATAGTCCGAGACCTGGCAGCCCCATCTGCTTGTGCTCAAGTTAGGTGCTCCATTAGCTGTATCACAACAAGATAAATAGTTTCACTGCAAGAGTGCATATGAGAGGGACACATTGCATGTGAAATAAGAAGCCAAAGAGCTTCAGGGGTCAGCCTTGCTCTTTTATCATAGTTCATCTCAAAAGATCAGCACTAATCTCTGATGGGGGTGATTACCCCTATGACCAAATCACCTTCCACTTGGCCCCACCTCTTAAAGTTTCACAACTTCAACACCACCACAATGAGAACCAAGCTTCCACCATATGTCCCTTGGGGACAAATCATACTCAAACCACATCACATTTGCATTATTGTTCCTTTTTTCTCTGAAGCATTTGAGAATAAACTGCAGAAATCATAACTCTTTTCCCCCTATATTCTTCAATATGCATATGCATCTCCTGAGAACCAGGATATTCTCCAAATGAGCACAGCTCCATTATTAATATAAAAAATTAATTTGGTGCAGTGCCATCATCTAATATATAATCTGTATCCAAACTTTGCCAGTTGTCCCAGTAATATCCTTTATGGCATTTTGCTCCTTCTTTGATCTACAATTCAATTAAGGATCATAGGTTGCAACTAATCAGCATATCTCTTTAGTCTCCATTAATCCAGAATAGCTGTTTAGGCTTTGTCTTTAATGACATCAATATTTTTGAGTAGTTCAGGCCAGTTACTTTGTAAAATATCTTTCGATTTAGTATTATCTGAGGCTTCTTCATAGCTACACTCAGGCTATTCATTTCATCAGGGACACTGCGCAAATGGCATTTACATTTTATATTCTTATGAAGACAATATGTAATAGCATTTAAGGACAATATCAGGTGAGGAATTATTTTTGAGGAAGGGAGAAGTTCACTATGCTACATATATTTGAAGCCATTGTTATTTCTCTGTTGTATATTCATGGTGATCAAAAGCATATTATATTTGAACATGAGCATACTGTGATTACTGTCATGAAGTAATTACAGGAAGATTTTTGACTTAATATAAAACTTATAAATTTTAGAGCCACATAAAGATGCCTTGAGTTTTGTTTAACTCCTAACTGAACAACTCTGAGAGGTAGGCAGGTCATTTAGGCATCAGACAAGGCCTGGACTAGATGACTTCTAAGGTACTCTCTCACCCTGATCTGGGTCCCAGGAAGTCTTCTATCTAGGCTCCCTCTAACTTTCTGTGTATAGGCCTGGATGTCACTCTTCACATCAACAGAAAAATTTTTAGTATATTGAGTGTATATGTCATGTGAAAAGATGCTCAATTTCACTGAAAATTAAAGCAATATAAATTAAAACTACACTGAGATACCACCTTTTACCTAGGAGATTGACAAAAATCTAAAAGTTTAATGACATGCTGTTAGTAAGTGTGTGGGCTAAAAGATGGTTTTATGTATGACTGGTGGGAATGAAAATTAGTATACCTCTTTGGAAGGTAGTTTAGCCATATGAAAATTATAAATTCATTCATCTTTGAATTAGTAAAATTTAAGGAATTTATTCACAGATATACTCACTACTGTGGTTCAAATATGGTTCAAGTGTGTCCTCTGAGGTTTCATTTGTGACAATTTGATTCCCGTTGTGAGTTATTATGAGGGTGGAAATGTATTCTGACAGTGGTGTTTAAAGGTGGGGCCTTTGGGAGGTGATTAGGGTTAGATGAAACTGTTAGGGTGGAGTCCTCATGATTGAGTCCTGGTGGCTTTATGCAAAGTGAGAGACCAGGACTCTTCTGCCTCAGGACTCTGACAGCAAGGTCTGTTGCCCTTTGACCTCCAGTCAAAATAAACCGCTTTTCTTTGTAAAAGTGTGGAAAATGATGTAAGTACAAGATTACTCAGTGCAGCATTATTTGTAACTACAAAAAAAGTTGAAAACAATGTAGATGTCCATCGACAGGAAATTGGTTAAATAAATGTTTATTCGCCATTGGAATACCATGTTGATGTTAAAAAACAAGGAAGAAGAACTCTCTATTTGTTGACTTAGAAAGGGCTCTAAAGTAAAGTGGAAATAACAGTTTTCATATGTAAAATATGTAGTTTTTATGCAGAACTGCTTTTATAATGCTCTTTGAGTAGAATTAAAGGTCTGCACTCCCATTTTCTTCCTTCTTCCCTTCTTCCTTTTCTGTTTGTCACTATGTCTGGCTTCACATTTTCTTGTATGTCCACATACAAACTAAGAAAAACAGGAAGGACCATGTATTGGCAGATGAAGGACAAGGATCAGGAAGGTATTTTTGTTTGTTTTTTGGGAGGTACCTGGACTCGAACTCAGGACCTTATGCTTGCAAGGCAGGCATGGTGCTGCTCAGCTAAATCCCCAGCCCTAGCAAGGGTTTGTTTTGTTTTGTTTTGTTTTTTGCTGTATATCCTATTGTGTTTTCAAGTTTTTGAGTCATATGAATAGATTACCTATTAAAAAGCTAAATTTAAAAATAAATACACATTGTTTTCTAGTAACTGGCTCACAAAAAGAAATAAATACACAGAACAAGCAGAAAATAATAAAACAAAGGCAAACTAAAAAGAAACTGCTTTCTTTTCTATCTACTTGGAATCATGAATTCCAGAGGCAACTTGCTAATGTTGAGAATCCTTTCTCTCCTAAATGTGACAACATGAGCCACAGGTATCAAAAGACATTGTCATTTTCAGGAGAGACAGAGAGAGAAAGAGATAGACAGAGAGTGAGGCCAGTTTTTTTCTTCCTGGAAACCAAATCCCCATGCACTTACGTAAGTGTGATGTAACTTGCCTGCTGGTACCCTATACAAATACCCTTGGTTCTCTTTTACATGTTCTGTGAACCCCCACTCACCAACCTCTCTGTGTTTTGCCTTCACCTGTGTGGCCTTCACCTGTGACACTCTGGAGCTCCTCAACTATTAGTGCTATTTTTCCCAGGACAGAGCAAGAAATGCCTGGGACTTTACTTTCCCTGAGGGCAGCCTTCGCCAATAACTGACTAATGCAGGAATATGCATCCTTGCTCTTAGCATCAATTCTGAATAAACTTGAAGGTATAATTTATGCTCCAGAGCTCTCCACATCATCAGGCTGAGGCTGGGACTATGCTTGAAATTACACCCCTACTTTGCTTCCTCCTTTTCAATGTCTTACCTTTCCCACTCCCTGACTGGTTTCTCTTATGGGTACTTCCTTAATAAATCACTTGTATATGAATCCAAATCTCAAATCCCTTTCTGGAGAACATGACCAAAAACATGACTTATTAGATTTAGAATGATTATAACATGAAACCAAAATTTGATTTTTCCTAAGTCATAGATTTGAGAAATTGGGATATCATTATTGTAAGTTCCAACTCTGCTTTTCATACACTGCAAATCCTCCAGATTATGCCTCATTATGCAATTATTTTATGGTGCATAATAATTTTAATACCTTGTGTATATGAGCAAATGGGCTTTGCCACACATCTAATCAAATAACCAATTTAGTTAACATAGAAGTCCTGCCCCAGGGCCTACTATTTTAAAAGACTATAAATAGAATCTACGGCATTTTAGGTAGGCCAATACAGAGGTACCAAAGCAAAACAAAACTCCAGTATTATATTGGATAATCCTTTAACCTCCTGAAACATGATACCAGATTATCTCTAATATTTTTTGTGTGTGCCTACCTAAAGGTACCATTAAAGCTTATAATAAAATGCAAGTGATTTGAGAACTGAATTTCCTCCCTGTAAGAGCTCTTTTTCTTAAATATAACTCATTATTTATCTTGTACAAGAAATTTCCTGAGAATATTTTTCTTTTTCCTCCTTCCCAGTAAACATCACTTTGATATCTGGAATCTTCCTATAGATAAAGGCTTCAGTCAAATGCTTGGCCATTTAAAAGGCACACACACACATACACACAACAAAAACAAAAAAACATCTACAATGCAGCAAAAGGCGGAGAAAATATTCTTGCCCTTTTCAGACTTGTAGTGTGAGATAAGAGGGATTAAGATCTAGATTAGGGGTTTGCACAATATAGTCTAGAGGCCTAGTCTAGCCTACTGTCTGATTTTGTACTCTTCTGTTAGCTCAGAATAACTTTAAAAAAATTTTTTTAATGAAAATGTGATGTAAAAATTATGTGAAATTCAAATTTCAGCATCTGTAAGTGAAGTGTTACTGGGACACAGCCTCACTCATTTATTTACATATTTTCTAGAATGGCTCTAACACCATGAGGGCTGCATTGAGTAGTTGCAGCAGAGACAGTATGGCCCCGTGTGGTAGGCAGAATAATTGTTGCCAACAGCCTTACACCGAACTATGCTACTTTACCTTATGTGGCAGAAGGGACTTTGCAGATATAATTAAGGTTAGGATTTTTGGGAGAAGGAAAATATCCTGGATTATCCAGGTAAAAAACCCAATCTAATCTGCTCTAAGAAAACTGTCTCCAGCTAAAGTCAGGGGAACAAAAGGGAAATCAGAAAGGCCCAAAGCATGAAGGATTTGATAATGTGCCATTGCTGGTTTGAAGGGGCAGTGTGACAAGGAATGCAGGCTGCCTTACAATGCTGAGAGAATTGACAGTCCACAAGGAATTGGCCTCCAACCACATTGAACTGGATTCTGCCAGCAATCTGAGTGAACATGAGAGCAGATTGTCTTCCCAGAGCCTCCAGTAACAGGGCCCTATCAACACTTTGACTTTGTTTTTTGTTTGTTTGTATGTTTGTTTTGGTTTTTGGGGGGGTTTTTTGCACACTAACAAGCTGAGCCTCACAGTGCCTGGATTTCTGACCAAAGAAATGTGAGGTTATAAAAAGGAGTTGTTTTAAGTCATTAAGTTTGTAGCAATTTATTACAGCAGCAGCAGGAAACTAATACATCCTCAAAGCCAAGTGTATACGTTATCTCACCATTTCCAAATAAATTTGGCCAAACTCTGATCTGTATTTGTGTTATTCAAATTGTGAGTCCTTAGACCAGCAGCAGTGGTATCACCTTGGAGCTTGTTAAACCCACAAAATCTCAGACCTCATGAAGATCTACTGAATCAGGATCTGCACTTTAATAAGATCTTCAAGGGATTCTTTGGTGTATTAAAATCTGAGAAGCACTGGTCTTGAATTGGCTGCCTTTTTCTGGATGGAGATGAGCAGAAATACACACTGAAATAGTAATGCCTGAAGAAAGGTGGAAGCTGGATTTGGATGGCTATTTTATAGTTAGCGCAGTCGCAGCATCCTCATCTTCATTATCAGCACGATCATCATTACATTCGTCATGCCAAACCCACATCAAACACAAGCTTCTGGCCTCAACTGCAAATGGGTTTTGGATATATTACTTGAATCAATCAATTCCCTACAAGATCATGGCATTAGTTCCCTAGGGCTGCTGTCACACATGATAACTGAGTGGCCTAAATCAACAGACATTTATTTTCTCACATTTCTGGAGGCCAGAAGTCAGAATTAAAGTGTCAGCTGAGTTGATTCCTTCTGGAGGCTCTAATGTCTAATGCAGTCCATGCCTCTCCCCTAGCTTCTAGAGGTTGCTTGCAAATCCTGGGGTGCCTTGGCTTGGACATGCATTATTCCATACTGGGCCTGTGACTTCATGTCACTTTTTGTTCTTTGTCTGTAATCTCCCCCTACCTTTCTCTTATAAGGACACCTGTCACTGGATTTAAGGTTCGCCCTAAATCTAGAATAATCTCAAGAGTCTTAATTTGATTATATCTGCAAAGACCCTTTTCCATATAAGATGACAGTGACAAGGTCTGGTGGGGAGGTTAGGACTTAGGATTTGGCCATATTGTTTTGGAGGTCACTTTTCAACCCACTACAACCACTATGAATACCATAAATTTAAGACTGAACAAAGCTAAGTTGATTGACTACAGCGAGGAAGAGCAATACCTTGAAAGAATCTTTATAGGATCTCTAGATGGGAAGTGGGCAGAAGATAGTAACAGCATTTTGAGGCCTGGGGTGGGTAATTTTTAGAGGAGTCTTGCAAAGCACAGTATTAGGATTAAGCAGAATTTGTGATATTATAAATCCAGGTTGAGCCGGGCATGGTGGCACATGCCTGTAATCCCAGCACTTGGGAGGCTAAGGCAGGAGGATCGCTGTGAATTCGAGACCAACCTGGGCTACATAGTGAGTTCCAGATCAGTCTCAACTACATAGTGAGACCCTGTCTCAAAATAACAACAGCAACAACAAAAAGTAAATAGATAAAATAAATAAATCCAGGTTGAACAGCATAGCAAGAAGAGCATAGTGGGTATATGAGCTGGTCACTTAATAGTCTGGATTTGCACAAAGATAAACCTCTGTTAGGGCTCAGGCTCAGTCTGATATGCAATGAAAAACTTTCTGAAGAATAGGTAGAGTAGTCTTTACACTCGTACCTCAACAGGAATGGGTTTCTTTGAAAGTCTAGTTTGCTAAGGAATGATGATGAACCAGTGTCCAGGCTAAAAAGGAAGGAAATTTAACAGTTTTTTCTTAAGACTGATCCTGCATTTGGTTATTCTGTAGTACATCAAAATTCCTATTTTGTCTTTCTTTCTCTCTCCCTTCCCCCCCCCTCTTTTTTTTCTTTCTAGCAGTGCTGAGGATCAAATCTAGGGCCTTGACAAGCTCTCTACCTACACCCCATTCTTCAGTTGACACCACTAATATATCAGATATAACTCTAAAAAATGTATGCCCTATCCATGTACTTATAGGTATAACTTTATAAACATGTTATTAATTTGTTTATTATCCATTTTTTTCTAGTAGTTATGCAAAACAACTTTGTCTTGCCTATCCTTCCATCCCTAGAACTGTGCCTGCCATAAATTCAATGCTTGATAAATGCTTGTAGGAAAGATGAAAATAGACTGCTGCCATTTGGACAAATACATAAAACTACTGCAGGATATACATGGATATAGCTGTCAGGCAAAAAATTTTCCTTCTCATTTAGATCTTGCTGGTCAAAATAAGCCATTTCTAAATAAAATCTATTAAAATCCCAGTGGTTATGATAGTAGAGGTTTTGTGGAAGAGAAAGGAGGTAATAGAAGTTTGAAAAAGAAATATATAATTTAGTTACTATTCTAGTCTTGGAAGATTTAAGGTAACATGCACCATAATGGCATCTAAACTATAGGATAAAGATGAACCACCAAACTTAAATTACTGCATTAATGATACAGACTATTTTTCATAACAAAAATGGAAGCTGGTGTTTTAAAAAATTGTCTTTGAAGCAGCCAGTATGCATTAAGGCAGAGGAAAGAAATTATTATGATGATTGATTTTTATTTAGCACAACTCTGTCTTTAATAAATGAAATATTCTCTTTCTTTAAAAAATTTTAAAATGTCTTAGAGAAGTTGTCAAGAGAGGAGAGAGCTAAGCTTTGCAGAAAAAAAGATATAACAATGTTCTTATGGGGAATTCTGCACAGTATTAAAATTGACTAATTCATTAGAAGAGCCTTTTGTGAGCTTATTGCAGGTTCTTTATTATTGCAGGCCTTCCAAAAGAGCTTAAAGGGCTTTTTATGTGAAATGAACAGTACATCTTTCTTTGATGTTTCCCAAACACCTGACTTTTTGAAAATAGAATAAGTAGATATAAAAAACATACATATTTTCAGCTTTTTAAATGATTGTAAATGTTATTTTGCATGATTCAGATAGCTCAGCAATTTGTTTATTGCTATTTCATTTTGTTTCATAAAATTTTTATCTCACACACAAAATATTTTTATTACTATGTGCAAACATGCTTTATTAACTTCCAACATACTCCAAGTTTACAATGCAATTATATACTTCTGTTACACTGGCACTCATCGTAATTCCCTCATTCTTTGACAGAGGCATGGTTCAGTGTCATACTATCTAAATGCAAAAGATCTTCCTTTTCTTCATTGCATAGTTGCTGTAGGGACAACTCTGGGTATTTGATACACTTCAGAAATTTTAAAAAACTAGTCTTAAGGGCAAACTTTGCATCTTCTTTTAAACACTCTCAATAGATAGCCCCTCAAAATGATATACATCTTTTACCCAGTCACTTCCATCCATTCAGTAAGAAAAATTATACAAAACTTAGAGACAAATCAAAAAGATATCACATCCTTTTAATAGCATAAGGAGAAGAGGATTCACCCAAGGAATATCTGGGGGCAGTGGACTTTGTTTGCTTATGTTATTCTAGGTTAAAGGTAAGAGACTTAGTGAAGTTACATGAAAAGTTGAAGAATTTTGTTCAGTAGAGGTGGTGCAAATATTTTCTTTCCAGTAGAACAGAAAAGCCCAAACGTTATAGTTTTTCCCCCATAGAAGAGTTTTGTATTTAAGCCAGACATTTTCTCCTAACAGTCTATTGAATTGCCCGTCTATACTTTGCTCCTCACATGCTCTTCAAGCCAGTCTTAATATCCCTCTGGTTTCCACATTAGTTAATGAGTTGGATAAAATCTTTGGCCTGTGTTCATTTTATATACGTATAAGAGTCATGACTTTACCCTTTTGGGAAATTAGACCTTACTATCTTTTAACACCTTCCCATTTCCAACAGACAAGGTTTTGGATCAGCCCTGTAGGAGCGAAAACAGAGCAGAGAACTTCAGCATGAAAAACAAAATGAAAAATTACCGAGGCAAGGAAAACAATATCTTCAATCTTTGGAAAGAAAAAAAAGTAATCACCATAGAAACCCTTATTTATGAAGCCCTTATTCTTTTCTGGTTGCTGGAAAAAGCATAGGCAGTGGGAAAGAGTGAGGATCAAGCAGTGGAAAAGAGTAAGGGATGCACTGTTTGTAAACAAGAGATACTTGACTAACAGTCTTTTCTCCTGTCATTGAAACCAATGAATCCTTTAGCTGACAAGACTGAGAGCACTTTATTTCCTTATGTTCATTAAAAAACAAACAACAAAGAAGAGCTCATCACTCAGTTTCCTGAGGTCCAACTCTTATCTCTTTGCCTATCCCCATTTTCCAAGCTTACCCATGTCAGATTTCAGGCTTGAGCAAGCATCTGGTTATTACTCACTAGTGTCAGACAAGTGGAGACAAGGCATGTCCTCTCTCCTCAAGGAAGTCACAGTCCCACAGGAAGAGGGACAAAGGAGCATTGTGGACATAGACCAGTGGAAGACCAAGAAATGCTCCGGAAGGATCTGCTGAGATTTGTCTGAGACGAGAAGTACCTAAAAGTAAAGTAACAAAAGAGGACAAAGAGCTGGAAAATGTCACTTCAAGGAATAAAAACGGGGTCAACACCTAGTTGTGTTTCTAGTTATTTTTCTAAAAAATTAAGAAACTATGAATTGGGATTTCGATCCTTGGTACCAAAGGGAAAAAAAAAAGAACCTATGCATCGGCAGTGCCTTAGTCCATTTCGTGCTGCTGTAACAGAGCACTACAGACTGGATAGATAGTTATAAGTGGAAACTTACTAGCTCGTGATTCTAGAGACTAGAAAGTCTGAGGTAAAGTGGTCAGCATCTGGCAAAGGCCTCTTGCTTTGTTATTCCACGGCAGAAGGGCAAAATGAGGGAAAGGGAGAGATGAAAGGGGCCAAATTTGTCCTTTTATAAGGGACCTAGCATTTCTGCATTAATGGCATTAATCCACTAGAGCTCTCAAGCCCTAATCACCTCTCATTAAGGCCCCACCTCCCAACACTAGTGTATTGAGGAGCAAGTTCCTAACACGGGACTTTTTGGGTGACACATTCAAACTATGGCAAGTACCTTAACTTTAGAACTATATAAGATCCCTTAAGCCTTATACCATTTATTCATTTAGAAAGCATTCTTGGGGGTAACAGGCAAATTTGCTTTGTTCTAAATTCTTCCAGTTAGAGCTGGGCATGTCAATGCACACCTGTAAGCCCAGCACTCGGGGGGCTGAAGAAGGAGAACTGTTGTCAATTCAAGACAAGCCTCAAGTACATAGTTAATTCAAGATCAGCCTGAACTACGCAATAAGACCCTGTCTCCGAAAGTAAATTCTTCCAGTTAGTAAGGATCAATAACATAAGATTAAATAAAGTAGGCTTATGTATGAAACTTTGGCTTTCTGTTCAATCTTAGGAAATTAGGATGGGGAACGGAGCCCTAAGGGGTCTACCAGTAGGAGAGAAGACAAAAGCCAGGCCTGTGACATGAAGGAGACAGAAAGCCTGGGATTCAGTGTGGGACAAAGAAACATGCCCCTGGAATACAAATAATCTGCCCTTTGACCCTTGGTTATATCAATGAGTTTGCTCCTCCCTGGCATACCCATGCCTTGGGCTGCCAAGAGTGACTTCCTCCTTCTATTGCCTTGAGGTTCATTTTAACAAAACAATTCATTTGTTCTGGTGTAAAAATATACAAACTAGGAAATTTATTTTGAAACAGAAATCACCCATAAATTTCCATCACAGACATAGCACTCAAATTTTCATATGGGTCCTCTTTTTGTGTGTATTTTTTACATACCTGTATTGGTTTGTTAAGGTTGTAGCAACAAATAGCCATAGACTGGGTGGATTAAGCATAAATTTATTGTCTAATTGTTCTGGGGCTCAAAGTCCAAAATCAAGGTGATGGCAGATCTTCAAGGGAAGGATCTGTTCAAGGCCTCTGTCTTTGGCTGGCAAATGAACATCTTCCTCTGTGTGCCTCGTCACACTGTTTTTCCTCAGTGCATATCTATCTCACTCCCCATACTTCATGAAGAAACAGTTGCATTGGTTAAAGTCCACCTAATGTCTCACTTTAAGTTAATTATCTTTATAAAGATCCTATCTCCACATACGGTGATATTTTGCAGTACAAAAGTTTAGGACTCATGTATTTTTTGCAGGAGACACAACTTAGTTCATAACAATACCTGCCATATTTACTGAATTGATAATTCTCCGTTTGCTTCTCATTTCCTACCACTCAGTCTTGCTCTGTGTCTAGAGAAGCTGACCTCTGTGGATGACATTGGTGGCCTCTTTCCCCTTGACATCCAGTTAGGTTGAGCCAATAGGAAACACTGACTAGAGGGAGGAAGGAGGGAAACATCTGGTATTTGTTCCACTTCTGCTCTTTCATGTGTTTTCAGATCTAAGAATAGTAAGGATTTCCCTCTGTTACTAGTGTCTGGAGACCTCAACATTTCTTTTTGGGTCTCCTCAACCCTATCCACTCTTTGAAGCAATCTGTTTATTAAATGCTCTTTAGTTAAATCTTTTGATGCAACATCAATTCTGTGGTAGGACACTGACTAATACATACACCATATTTTATATAATTAATAATCATTTATTAAGAAAAAATATCCAGGGCCAGGGATTTAGCTCAGTGGTTCTACCATCTGCCTTGCAAGTTCAAGGACCCAAGTTCAATCCCTGGTACCAAAAAAAGAAAAAATATCCAAAACTTTGGAACTAAGGCAAAGGGAAGGAGGTGTGTTCTTTCAATGTCATACTGGGGAAATTATATAACAGAATTATTTAATTCTCTGGGAGAATGTATCTGTGTTTGGCGTGGTTATCTACTATTTGATTAGAACCCAGACACTGTGAAGTTATATATTAACTTGTAGATTAATTCTGTCTGGGATAAAAGATAACTCCAAAGGTTATGGTTTTATTGCTGTATGACTCATTAATCAGTTTTGCATCTTACATAGCTCCTATTCCTAAATTCTTTTTTATTAATGCTTATAAATACCCAGTTCATAAATGCCCTTTGAACCAGCTATATTATCTCACTGATTCACTTACCAATAAATTGAAGAATTCTCTGACATATTTATTTTGTATATGTATGGGTTTTAATTTTTTTTGAAAAATATGTTTGATGTACTTCCCATAGTCTTACATTATATTGTTTACACTTAATATATCATTAACTAGTTTCCCTGGACCATCTGGACCATTCCGCACATGTTCGGCTTTCAGTCATTTCCTATCTTAAGCTGTTATAAATAACTTTTACTGGTGATATTTATTTTTAAGTGTATTAACATGTAGACAAATGTCTGTGGGAAGGAATATAATATGAAATTCACATGAGTTCCTGCACCTGTCATATTCAGAATGGTCCTGCTCTTCTTACTTCCCTGTCCTATCGTAACCCATCTGACCTCACCCCCACCACAGCACCAAGAGGACCAATAATTAACTTGGTGCATGGTCACTATGCCTGAGCACACCCTTGCTCACAGTAGTACCTGACATGTAGTGAGTGCTTGCTGTGAACAAACACTGTGCTGAGTGCCTGATCGGCATGATGTCTTTGAGACCTCATGACTACCATTTAGCCAGGCCCTGTCATTATCTCCTTTTTCTCTCCGTGAAGAGGCTAAGTTGGCATTTAAATCCAGGTCTAACTTTGCTCGCTTCACATGTGCAGCACATATACTAAATCCAGGTTTAACTGTGAAGTTGAGCATTGAGGTAGGAACTGACTGGATATGTATTGAGTGAATGAATAAATCAAGACTATCCAGAGTAACAGTCTCACAAACTGGGCACAATCATAGCTAGGGGCTGCTCTCTTGGGCTTCTATTTAGATTCTTCTCTATGTTCTGCTGACCTGTCTTCTAGTTTGTGTATTGGCAAACTTTTTCTATAAAATGCCAGAAAATAAAGATATTAGGTTTTGCAGGCCAAATATAGTCTCTATCACATACTCTTATAGTAACTCTAAAAATGTGAAAACCGTTATCTTGCAGGTCATTCAAAGATAGGCACAAGCCAGATTTGCTTTATAATTTTTATTTTACTGATCTATGTTCTAGCTCATTGATTTTCCCTGTATATTTGTCTAATCTACTGTGAAATCCAAGCCCTGCATTCTTAATTTGGGTTATTGTATTTCTTACATTCTAGAATTTTTACTTGGTTCTTTAGAATAGTTGCCAGTTTTCTACCAAAAAATTATTTCTTTTATCTCCTTGGACATAGGAAGGCTAATTATTTAGAATCTGTGTCTCATAATTCTATTATCTGCAGTTAGTGTGAGTCTGTTTCTATTTTCTGTAATTTCTGGGTTTTAAAAAAATTATGGCATCTTTCCTTATGTGTTTTATTATCTCTCATTGATTTCTAGATATTGTGATTGCAAATTGTTTGTAGAAATAATTTGATGTATGGATTTTTTTTTTTTTTTTTTTTTTTTTT